>NW_026048199.1:0-23963 GCF_023864345.2 Schistocerca serialis cubense | reverse complement strand
GTCCAAGTACGGTCTCTTGCGTGCTGCGTGTTTGGTTCTTCTCACAGCGAATCCTGCTATACATTCCTGAGGCTGACGCAGCTCAAACGAGCAATCGGCGCGGCAGCATTATAGCGAGAACAGCAAAACGATGCATCGGCCGGGAATCGAACCCGGGCCGCCCGAGTGGTAGGCGAACAACCTACCACTTTTTTAGTTGTTGTTCTCATTTTTTTAGTTGCATTTGTTGGGGGCGGTCGGCCGTGCTTCCCGAGCATATTCCAGAGTAGCTGTCTGCAGGGAAAGTGGGATTGCCACCCAACGACGCCGGATACAGCCGAAAAAAGTGCTACACACGCGGAGTCCCCCACTACACTGCCTTAAAGCGACCGCTCATCACTATCGTGTGAGTAACCTTGCGGCCGCGGCGACGAGTCTTGCCCAAAGACGCAGCGTGCGTGGAGGCGCTGCCCGAACGCGTGTGGATGCACCCTCCTACCTCGTAAAGCGCCTACAGCTACTATCACCGTGGGCCGCTGCCGGCGGGCGGGAAGCCGACACAGCGCGGCGTTACGAGCAGCGGCTGTGCGGTGGTGGTGTAATGGTGAGCATAGTTGCCTTCCCAGCAGTTGATCCGGGTTCGATTCCCGGCCACCGCAACGGGCGCAAATTTTTACGTCTGAGTATGTGAGCCACGTGCTGTTACATTAACGTTTTCTTTCCGTCGTTGCTCCACTCCAGGCCATCCTGTAGTATGTCCCGACTTGTCCCGACTTTGCTCGGCTGACGCGAAAGCTGACGCTTGGAATTCGCCCTTATCAAGAGGACAGGCGATATAAACGGCTGTGAGAGGTGAGGTGTAGCGAAGTACAGGCAAACTGCGAAGTTTTGTGCTCCTTCTTCTTAAACAAAAAAATAAAAAAAAAGAGACGCAGTCGGTAGGACTCGAACCTACGCTCCCAGAGGGAATCTGATTTCTAGTCAGACGCCTTAACCACTCGGCCACGACTGCTCGCAGCCAAAAGTCCCCTCGAATCGTGAAAAATCAAACCGTTCTGCGCAGAATGTTGACAGGAAACGAACTCCGTGCACTGATTACGGCAGGGCTACCAGCGCTACGAGACGAGCCATTACGGAAGCGTTAAAATCTTCGCCCGGACAGGGACTCGAACCCTGGACCCTTAGGTTAAAAGCCTAATGCTCTACCGACTGAGCTATCCGGGCTCACGCTTGCTGTGGATGGAGCAGCTGCAGGCAATGTGAATAACTGGAACGCGTGTGTAGGCGTACTACGGTAATTGCTGGCTTCTGGCGCAACTGGCGACTTCACCGACTTGCCACTGACGCTGGTAGCAGCCCAACAGCGGACCAGTGCCTCTTCTCCCTTTACCCCGGTGCTGACAGTAATTGCATCTCGTGCCTGTTTTCCCCGATTACGCTCGGTTGAAGCTCCGGAAGGAGGGCGACAAACGAGGGTTGGAGGGCCAAAACATGGAGGGTCGTGTGCGCAAAAACTTCCCTTCCGGTACCGGGAATCGAACCCGGGCCTCCTGGGTGAAAGCCAGGTATCCTAGCCACTAGACCACACCGGATTTGCTCGATAAACGTCAGATTTACTCCCTCTCCTCTCGCTTTTCGTGCTGAATCCGGACTTAGTGGTGTTCTCTGTTTGCGAGCATATTTGCGCTTGCAGACTGGCATGGCGCACAGCTCGAAACTGACAATTCATTGCAGTTTGCATCATATTTTACTCACAACAGGGGAGGAGAAAGGTCAAAGCTGTACCTTGCCATAGCTGGATGTAAACATTTTAACGCTGAGGCGTGGGCTCCTTGTGGATAACAAACGACAATTCAGTTCGTTCCCTAGCAACAGCAACGCCGTTAATTCAGCCATGATGTACAGCAAATTAAATGCCCCGGGTGAGGATCGAACTCACGACCTTAAGATTATGAGACTTACGCGCTACCCACTGCGCTACCGAGGCACGTTTGCAAGCAACGTCCCAGGAAACTTGGTAAGTCTCGCATATTAGAGATAGACAGTTTGCGCTTTCTCAAGAATCTGTTGTGTTGCTACACGTGCTTTCCCGAATTGCTAGATTAAACTGCTGCCGCGGCTTTTTCAACGGAAAGCAGCACTGCCTGAGGTTACAGTACATCGCCCTTGCGGCACCTGAACACAGCGGCCTGTAGGGCCAGGCTGACGCTAGAGTTCAGAAATAGCACGCGTCCGTCCAAGTACGGTCTCTTGCGTGCTGCGTGTTTGGTTCTTCTCACAGCGAATCCTGCTATACATTCCTGAGGCTGACGCAGCTCAAACGAGCAATCGGCGCGGCAGCATTATAGCGAGAACAGCAAAACGATGCATCGGCCGGGAATCGAACCCGGGCCGCCCGAGTGGTAGGCGAACAACCTACCACTTTTTTAGTTGTTGTTCTCATTTTTTTAGTTGCATTTGTTGGGGGCGGTCGGCCGTGCTTCCCGAGCATATTCCAGAGTAGCTGTCTGCAGGGAAAGTGGGATTGCCACCCAACGACGCCGGATACAGCCGAAAAAAGTGCTACACACGCGGAGTCCCCCACTACACTGCCTTAAAGCGACCGCTCATCACTATCGTGTGAGTAACCTTGCGGCCGCGGCGACGAGTCTTGCCCAAAGACGCAGCGTGCGTGGAGGCGCTGCCCGAACGCGTGTGGATGCACCCTCCTACCTCGTAAAGCGCCTACAGCTACTATCACCGTGGGCCGCTGCCGGCGGGCGGGAAGCCGACACAGCGCGGCGTTACGAGCAGCGGCTGTGCGGTGGTGGTGTAATGGTGAGCATAGTTGCCTTCCCAGCAGTTGATCCGGGTTCGATTCCCGGCCACCGCAACGGGCGCAAATTTTTACGTCTGAGTATGTGAGCCACGTGCTGTTACATTAACGTTTTCTTTCCGTCGTTGCTCCACTCCAGGCCATCCTGTAGTATGTCCCGACTTGTCCCGACTTTGCTCGGCTGACGCGAAAGCTGACGCTTGGAATTCGCCCTTATCAAGAGGACAGGCGATATAAACGGCTGTGAGAGGTGAGGTGTAGCGAAGTACAGGCAAACTGCGAAGTTTTGTGCTCCTTCTTCTTAAACAAAAAAATAAAAAAAAAAGAGACGCAGTCGGTAGGACTCGAACCTACGCTCCCAGAGGGAATCTGATTTCTAGTCAGACGCCTTAACCACTCGGCCACGACTGCTCGCAGCCAAAAGTCCCCTCGAATCGTGAAAAATCAAACCGTTCTGCGCAGAATGTTGACAGGAAACGAACTCCGTGCACTGATTACGGCAGGGCTACCAGCGCTACGAGACGAGCCATTACGGAAGCGTTAAAATCTTCGCCCGGACAGGGACTCGAACCCTGGACCCTTAGGTTAAAAGCCTAATGCTCTACCGACTGAGCTATCCGGGCTCACGCTTGCTGTGGATGGAGCAGCTGCAGGCAATGTGAATAACTGGAACGCGTGTGTAGGCGTACTACGGTAATTGCTGGCTTCTGGCGCAACTGGCGACTTCACCGACTTGCCACTGACGCTGGTAGCAGCCCAACAGCGGACCAGTGCCTCTTCTCCCTTTACCCCGGTGCTGACAGTAATTGCATCTCGTGCCTGTTTTCCCCGATTACGCTCGGTTGAAGCTCCGGAAGGAGGGCGACAAACGAGGGTTGGAGGGCCAAAACATGGAGGGTCGTGTGCGCAAAAACTTCCCTTCCGGTACCGGGAATCGAACCCGGGCCTCCTGGGTGAAAGCCAGGTATCCTAGCCACTAGACCACACCGGATTTGCTCGATAAACGTCAGATTTACTCCCTCTCCTCTCGCTTTTCGTGCTGAATCCGGACTTAGTGGTGTTCTCTGTTTGCGAGCATATTTGCGCTTGCAGACTGGCATGGCGCACAGCTCGAAACTGACAATTCATTGCAGTTTGCATCATATTTTACTCACAACAGGGGAGGAGAAAGGTCAAAGCTGTACCTTGCCATAGCTGGATGTAAACATTTTAACGCTGAGGCGTGGGCTCCTTGTGGATAACAAACGACAATTCAGTTCGTTCCCTAGCAACAGCAACGCCGTTAATTCAGCCATGATGTACAGCAAATTAAATGCCCCGGGTGAGGATCGAACTCACGACCTTAAGATTATGAGACTTACGCGCTACCCACTGCGCTACCGAGGCACGTTTGCAAGCAACGTCCCAGGAAACTTGGTAAGTCTCGCATATTAGAGATAGACAGTTTGCGCTTTCTCAAGAATCTGTTGTGTTGCTACACGTGCTTTCCCGAATTGCTAGATTAAACTGCTGCCGCGGCTTTTTCAACGGAAAGCAGCACTGCCTGAGGTTACAGTACATCGCCCTTGCGGCACCTGAACACAGCGGCCTGTAGGGCCAGGCTGACGCTAGAGTTCAGAAATAGCACGCGTCCGTCCAAGTACGGTCTCTTGCGTGCTGCGTGTTTGGTTCTTCTCACAGCGAATCCTGCTATACATTCCTGAGGCTGACGCAGCTCAAACGAGCAATCGGCGCGGCAGCATTATAGCGAGAACAGCAAAACGATGCATCGGCCGGGAATCGAACCCGGGCCGCCCGAGTGGTAGGCGAACAACCTACCACTTTTTTAGTTGTTGTTCTCATTTTTTTAGTTGCATTTGTTGGGGGCGGTCGGCCGTGCTTCCCGAGCATATTCCAGAGTAGCTGTCTGCAGGGAAAGTGGGATTGCCACCCAACGACGCCGGATACAGCCGAAAAAAGTGCTACACACGCGGAGTCCCCCACTACACTGCCTTAAAGCGACCGCTCATCACTATCGTGTGAGTAACCTTGCGGCCGCGGCGACGAGTCTTGCCCAAAGACGCAGCGTGCGTGGAGGCGCTGCCCGAACGCGTGTGGATGCACCCTCCTACCTCGTAAAGCGCCTACAGCTACTATCACCGTGGGCCGCTGCCGGCGGGCGGGAAGCCGACACAGCGCGGCGTTACGAGCAGCGGCTGTGCGGTGGTGGTGTAATGGTGAGCATAGTTGCCTTCCCAGCAGTTGATCCGGGTTCGATTCCCGGCCACCGCAACGGGCGCAAATTTTTACGTCTGAGTATGTGAGCCACGTGCTGTTACATTAACGTTTTCTTTCCGTCGTTGCTCCACTCCAGGCCATCCTGTAGTATGTCCCGACTTGTCCCGACTTTGCTCGGCTGACGCGAAAGCTGACGCTTGGAATTCGCCCTTATCAAGAGGACAGGCGATATAAACGGCTGTGAGAGGTGAGGTGTAGCGAAGTACAGGCAAACTGCGAAGTTTTGTGCTCCTTCTTCTTAAACAAAAAAATAAAAAAAAAGAGACGCAGTCGGTAGGACTCGAACCTACGCTCCCAGAGGGAATCTGATTTCTAGTCAGACGCCTTAACCACTCGGCCACGACTGCTCGCAGCCAAAAGTCCCCTCGAATCGTGAAAAATCAAACCGTTCTGCGCAGAATGTTGACAGGAAACGAACTCCGTGCACTGATTACGGCAGGGCTACCAGCGCTACGAGACGAGCCATTACGGAAGCGTTAAAATCTTCGCCCGGACAGGGACTCGAACCCTGGACCCTTAGGTTAAAAGCCTAATGCTCTACCGACTGAGCTATCCGGGCTCACGCTTGCTGTGGATGGAGCAGCTGCAGGCAATGTGAATAACTGGAACGCGTGTGTAGGCGTACTACGGTAATTGCTGGCTTCTGGCGCAACTGGCGACTTCACCGACTTGCCACTGACGCTGGTAGCAGCCCAACAGCGGACCAGTGCCTCTTCTCCCTTTACCCCGGTGCTGACAGTAATTGCATCTCGTGCCTGTTTTCCCCGATTACGCTCGGTTGAAGCTCCGGAAGGAGGGCGACAAACGAGGGTTGGAGGGCCAAAACATGGAGGGTCGTGTGCGCAAAAACTTCCCTTCCGGTACCGGGAATCGAACCCGGGCCTCCTGGGTGAAAGCCAGGTATCCTAGCCACTAGACCACACCGGATTTGCTCGATAAACGTCAGATTTACTCCCTCTCCTCTCGCTTTTCGTGCTGAATCCGGACTTAGTGGTGTTCTCTGTTTGCGAGCATATTTGCGCTTGCAGACTGGCATGGCGCACAGCTCGAAACTGACAATTCATTGCAGTTTGCATCATATTTTACTCACAACAGGGGAGGAGAAAGGTCAAAGCTGTACCTTGCCATAGCTGGATGTAAACATTTTAACGCTGAGGCGTGGGCTCCTTGTGGATAACAAACGACAATTCAGTTCGTTCCCTAGCAACAGCAACGCCGTTAATTCAGCCATGATGTACAGCAAATTAAATGCCCCGGGTGAGGATCGAACTCACGACCTTAAGATTATGAGACTTACGCGCTACCCACTGCGCTACCGAGGCACGTTTGCAAGCAACGTCCCAGGAAACTTGGTAAGTCTCGCATATTAGAGATAGACAGTTTGCGCTTTCTCAAGAATCTGTTGTGTTGCTACACGTGCTTTCCCGAATTGCTAGATTAAACTGCTGCCGCGGCTTTTTCAACGGAAAGCAGCACTGCCTGAGGTTACAGTACATCGCCCTTGCGGCACCTGAACACAGCGGCCTGTAGGGCCAGGCTGACGCTAGAGTTCAGAAATAGCACGCGTCCGTCCAAGTACGGTCTCTTGCGTGCTGCGTGTTTGGTTCTTCTCACAGCGAATCCTGCTATACATTCCTGAGGCTGACGCAGCTCAAACGAGCAATCGGCGCGGCAGCATTATAGCGAGAACAGCAAAACGATGCATCGGCCGGGAATCGAACCCGGGCCGCCCGAGTGGTAGGCGAACAACCTACCACTTTTTTAGTTGTTGTTCTCATTTTTTTAGTTGCATTTGTTGGGGGCGGTCGGCCGTGCTTCCCGAGCATATTCCAGAGTAGCTGTCTGCAGGGAAAGTGGGATTGCCACCCAACGACGCCGGATACAGCCGAAAAAAGTGCTACACACGCGGAGTCCCCCACTACACTGCCTTAAAGCGACCGCTCATCACTATCGTGTGAGTAACCTTGCGGCCGCGGCGACGAGTCTTGCCCAAAGACGCAGCGTGCGTGGAGGCGCTGCCCGAACGCGTGTGGATGCACCCTCCTACCTCGTAAAGCGCCTACAGCTACTATCACCGTGGGCCGCTGCCGGCGGGCGGGAAGCCGACACAGCGCGGCGTTACGAGCAGCGGCTGTGCGGTGGTGGTGTAATGGTGAGCATAGTTGCCTTCCCAGCAGTTGATCCGGGTTCGATTCCCGGCCACCGCAACGGGCGCAAATTTTTACGTCTGAGTATGTGAGCCACGTGCTGTTACATTAACGTTTTCTTTCCGTCGTTGCTCCACTCCAGGCCATCCTGTAGTATGTCCCGACTTGTCCCGACTTTGCTCGGCTGACGCGAAAGCTGACGCTTGGAATTCGCCCTTATCAAGAGGACAGGCGATATAAACGGCTGTGAGAGGTGAGGTGTAGCGAAGTACAGGCAAACTGCGAAGTTTTGTGCTCCTTCTTCTTAAACAAAAAAATAAAAAAAAAGAGACGCAGTCGGTAGGACTCGAACCTACGCTCCCAGAGGGAATCTGATTTCTAGTCAGACGCCTTAACCACTCGGCCACGACTGCTCGCAGCCAAAAGTCCCCTCGAATCGTGAAAAATCAAACCGTTCTGCGCAGAATGTTGACAGGAAACGAACTCCGTGCACTGATTACGGCAGGGCTACCAGCGCTACGAGACGAGCCATTACGGAAGCGTTAAAATCTTTGCCCGGACAGGGACTCGAACCCTGGACCCTTAGGTTAAAAGCCTAATGCTCTACCGACTGAGCTATCCGGGCTCACGCTTGCTGTGGATGGAGCAGCTGCAGGCAATGTGAATAACTGGAACGCGTGTGTAGGCGTACTACGGTAATTGCTGGCTTCTGGCGCAACTGGCGACTTCACCGACTTGCCACTGACGCTGGTAGCAGCCCAACAGCGGACCAGTGCCTCTTCTCCCTTTACCCCGGTGCTGACAGTAATTGCATCTCGTGCCTGTTTTCCCCGATTACGCTCGGTTGAAGCTCCGGAAGGAGGGCGACAAACGAGGGTTGGAGGGCCAAAACATGGAGGGTCGTGTGCGCAAAAACTTCCCTTCCGGTACCGGGAATCGAACCCGGGCCTCCTGGGTGAAAGCCAGGTATCCTAGCCACTAGACCACACCGGATTTGCTCGATAAATGTCAGATTTACTCCCTCTCCTCTCGCTTTTCGTGCTGAATCCGGACTTAGTGGTGTTCTCTGTTTGCGAGCATATTTGCGCTTGCAGACTGGCATGGCGCACAGCTCGAAACTGACAATTCATTGCAGTTTGCATCATATTTTACTCACAACAGGGGAGGAGAAAGGTCAAAGCTGTACCTTGCCATAGCTGGATGTAAACATTTTAACGCTGAGGCGTGGGCTCCTTGTGGATAACAAACGACAATTCAGTTCGTTCCCTAGCAACAGCAACGCCGTTAATTCAGCCATGATGTACAGCAAATTAAATGCCCCGGGTGAGGATCGAACTCACGACCTTAAGATTATGAGACTTACGCGCTACCCACTGCGCTACCGAGGCACGTTTGCAAGCAACGTCCCAGGAAACTTGGTAAGTCTCGCATATTAGAGATAGACAGTTTGCGCTTTCTCAAGAATCTGTTGTGTTGCTACACGTGCTTTCCCGAATTGCTAGATTAAACTGCTGCCGCGGCTTTTTCAACGGAAAGCAGCACTGCCTGAGGTTACAGTACATCGCCCTTGCGGCACCTGAACACAGCGGCCTGTAGGGCCAGGCTGACGCTAGAGTTCAGAAATAGCACGCGTCCGTCCAAGTACGGTCTCTTGCGTGCTGCGTGTTTGGTTCTTCTCACAGCGAATCCTGCTATACATTCCTGAGGCTGACGCAGCTCAAACGAGCAATCGGCGCGGCAGCATTATAGCGAGAACAGCAAAACGATGCATCGGCCGGGAATCGAACCCGGGCCGCCCGAGTGGTAGGCGAACAACCTACCACTTTTTTAGTTGTTGTTCTCATTTTTTTAGTTGCATTTGTTGGGGGCGGTCGGCCGTGCTTCCCGAGCATATTCCAGAGTAGCTGTCTGCAGGGAAAGTGGGATTGCCACCCAACGACGCCGGATACAGCCGAAAAAAGTGCTACACACGCGGAGTCCCCCACTACACTGCCTTAAAGCGACCGCTCATCACTATCGTGTGAGTAACCTTGCGGCCGCGGCGACGAGTCTTGCCCAAAGACGCAGCGTGCGTGGAGGCGCTGCCCGAACGCGTGTGGATGCACCCTCCTACCTCGTAAAGCGCCTACAGCTACTATCACCGTGGGCCGCTGCCGGCGGGCGGGAAGCCGACACAGCGCGGCGTTACGAGCAGCGGCTGTGCGGTGGTGGTGTAATGGTGAGCATAGTTGCCTTCCCAGCAGTTGATCCGGGTTCGATTCCCGGCCACCGCAACGGGCGCAAATTTTTACGTCTGAGTATGTGAGCCACGTGCTGTTACATTAACGTTTTCTTTCCGTCGTTGCTCCACTCCAGGCCATCCTGTAGTATGTCCCGACTTGTCCCGACTTTGCTCGGCTGACGCGAAAGCTGACGCTTGGAATTCGCCCTTATCAAGAGGACAGGCGATATAAACGGCTGTGAGAGGTGAGGTGTAGCGAAGTACAGGCAAACTGCGAAGTTTTGTGCTCCTTCTTCTTAAACAAAAAAATAAAAAAAAAGAGACGCAGTCGGTAGGACTCGAACCTACGCTCCCAGAGGGAATCTGATTTCTAGTCAGACGCCTTAACCACTCGGCCACGACTGCTCGCAGCCAAAAGTCCCCTCGAATCGTGAAAAATCAAACCGTTCTGCGCAGAATGTTGACAGGAAACGAACTCCGTGCACTGATTACGGCAGGGCTACCAGCGCTACGAGACGAGCCATTACGGAAGCGTTAAAATCTTTGCCCGGACAGGGACTCGAACCCTGGACCCTTAGGTTAAAAGCCTAATGCTCTACCGACTGGGCTATCCGGGCTCACGCTTGCTGTGGATGGAGCAGCTGCAGGCAATGTGAATAACTGGAACGCGTGTGTAGGCGTACTACGGTAATTGCTGGCTTCTGGCGCAACTGGCGACTTCACCGACTTGCCACTGACGCTGGTAGCAGCCCAACAGCGGACCAGTGCCTCTTCTCCCTTTACCCCGGTGCTGACAGTAATTGCATCTCGTGCCTGTTTTCCCCGATTACGCTCGGTTGAAGCTCCGGAAGGAGGGCGACAAACGAGGGTTGGAGGGCCAAAACATGGAGGGTCGTGTGCGCAAAAACTTCCCTTCCGGTACCGGGAATCGAACCCGGGCCTCCTGGGTGAAAGCCAGGTATCCTAGCCACTAGACCACACCGGATTTGCTCGATAAATGTCAGATTTACTCCCTCTCCTCTCGCTTTTCGTGCTGAATCCGGACTTAGTGGTGTTCTCTGTTTGCGAGCATATTTGCGCTTGCAGACTGGCATGGCGCACAGCTCGAAACTGACAATTCATTGCAGTTTGCATCATATTTTACTCACAACAGGGGAGGAGAAAGGTCAAAGCTGTACCTTGCCATAGCTGGATGTAAACATTTTAACGCTGAGGCGTGGGCTCCTTGTGGATAACAAACGACAATTCAGTTCGTTCCCTAGCAACAGCAACGCCGTTAATTCAGCCATGATGTACAGCAAATTAAATGCCCCGGGTGAGGATCGAACTCACGACCTTAAGATTATGAGACTTACGCGCTACCCACTGCGCTACCGAGGCACGTTTGCAAGCAACGTCCCAGGAAACTTGGTAAGTCTCGCATATTAGAGATAGACAGTTTGCGCTTTCTCAAGAATCTGTTGTGTTGCTACACGTGCTTTCCCGAATTGCTAGATTAAACTGCTGCCGCGGCTTTTTCAACGGAAAGCAGCACTGCCTGAGGTTACAGTACATCGCCCTTGCGGCACCTGAACACAGCGGCCTGTAGGGCCAGGCTGACGCTAGAGTTCAGAAATAGCACGCGTCCGTCCAAGTACGGTCTCTTGCGTGCTGCGTGTTTGGTTCTTCTCACAGCGAATCCTGCTATACATTCCTGAGGCTGACGCAGCTCAAACGAGCAATCGGCGCGGCAGCATTATAGCGAGAACAGCAAAACGATGCATCGGCCGGGAATCGAACCCGGGCCGCCCGAGTGGTAGGCGAACAACCTACCACTTTTTTAGTTGTTGTTCTCATTTTTTTAGTTGCATTTGTTGGGGGCGGTCGGCCGTGCTTCCCGAGCATATTCCAGAGTAGCTGTCTGCAGGGAAAGTGGGATTGCCACCCAACGACGCCGGATACAGCCGAAAAAAGTGCTACACACGCGGAGTCCCCCACTACACTGCCTTAAAGCGACCGCTCATCACTATCGTGTGAGTAACCTTGCGGCCGCGGCGACGAGTCTTGCCCAAAGACGCAGCGTGCGTGGAGGCGCTGCCCGAACGCGTGTGGATGCACCCTCCTACCTCGTAAAGCGCCTACAGCTACTATCACCGTGGGCCGCTGCCGGCGGGCGGGAAGCCGACACAGCGCGGCGTTACGAGCAGCGGCTGTGCGGTGGTGGTGTAATGGTGAGCATAGTTGCCTTCCCAGCAGTTGATCCGGGTTCGATTCCCGGCCACCGCAACGGGCGCAAATTTTTACGTCTGAGTATGTGAGCCACGTGCTGTTACATTAACGTTTTCTTTCCGTCGTTGCTCCACTCCAGGCCATCCTGTAGTATGTCCCGACTTGTCCCGACTTTGCTCGGCTGACGCGAAAGCTGACGCTTGGAATTCGCCCTTATCAAGAGGACAGGCGATATAAACGGCTGTGAGAGGTGAGGTGTAGCGAAGTACAGGCAAACTGCGAAGTTTTGTGCTCCTTCTTCTTAAACAAAAAAATAAAAAAAAAAGAGACGCAGTCGGTAGGACTCGAACCTACGCTCCCAGAGGGAATCTGATTTCTAGTCAGACGCCTTAACCACTCGGCCACGACTGCTCGCAGCCAAAAGTCCCCTCGAATCGTGAAAAATCAAACCGTTCTGCGCAGAATGTTGACAGGAAACGAACTCCGTGCACTGATTACGGCAGGGCTACCAGCGCTACGAGACGAGCCATTACGGAAGCGTTAAAATCTTCGCCCGGACAGGGACTCGAACCCTGGACCCTTAGGTTAAAAGCCTAATGCTCTACCGACTGAGCTATCCGGGCTCACGCTTGCTGTGGATGGAGCAGCTGCAGGCAATGTGAATAACTGGAACGCGTGTGTAGGCGTACTACGGTAATTGCTGGCTTCTGGCGCAACTGGCGACTTCACCGACTTGCCACTGACGCTGGTAGCAGCCCAACAGCGGACCAGTGCCTCTTCTCCCTTTACCCCGGTGCTGACAGTAATTGCATCTCGTGCCTGTTTTCCCCGATTACGCTCGGTTGAAGCTCCGGAAGGAGGGCGACAAACGAGGGTTGGAGGGCCAAAACATGGAGGGTCGTGTGCGCAAAAACTTCCCTTCCGGTACCGGGAATCGAACCCGGGCCTCCTGGGTGAAAGCCAGGTATCCTAGCCACTAGACCACACCGGATTTGCTCGATAAACGTCAGATTTACTCCCTCTCCTCTCGCTTTTCGTGCTGAATCCGGACTTAGTGGTGTTCTCTGTTTGCGAGCATATTTGCGCTTGCAGACTGGCATGGCGCACAGCTCGAAACTGACAATTCATTGCAGTTTGCATCATATTTTACTCACAACAGGGGAGGAGAAAGGTCAAAGCTGTACCTTGCCATAGCTGGATGTAAACATTTTAACGCTGAGGCGTGGGCTCCTTGTGGATAACAAACGACAATTCAGTTCGTTCCCTAGCAACAGCAACGCCGTTAATTCAGCCATGATGTACAGCAAATTAAATGCCCCGGGTGAGGATCGAACTCACGACCTTAAGATTATGAGACTTACGCGCTACCCACTGCGCTACCGAGGCACGTTTGCAAGCAACGTCCCAGGAAACTTGGTAAGTCTCGCATATTAGAGATAGACAGTTTGCGCTTTCTCAAGAATCTGTTGTGTTGCTACACGTGCTTTCCCGAATTGCTAGATTAAACTGCTGCCGCGGCTTTTTCAACGGAAAGCAGCACTGCCTGAGGTTACAGTACATCGCCCTTGCGGCACCTGAACACAGCGGCCTGTAGGGCCAGGCTGACGCTAGAGTTCAGAAATAGCACGCGTCCGTCCAAGTACGGTCTCTTGCGTGCTGCGTGTTTGGTTCTTCTCACAGCGAATCCTGCTATACATTCCTGAGGCTGACGCAGCTCAAACGAGCAATCGGCGCGGCAGCATTATAGCGAGAACAGCAAAACGATGCATCGGCCGGGAATCGAACCCGGGCCGCCCGAGTGGTAGGCGAACAACCTACCACTTTTTTAGTTGTTGTTCTCATTTTTTTAGTTGCATTTGTTGGGGGCGGTCGGCCGTGCTTCCCGAGCATATTCCAGAGTAGCTGTCTGCAGGGAAAGTGGGATTGCCACCCAACGACGCCGGATACAGCCGAAAAAAGTGCTACACACGCGGAGTCCCCCACTACACTGCCTTAAAGCGACCGCTCATCACTATCGTGTGAGTAACCTTGCGGCCGCGGCGACGAGTCTTGCCCAAAGACGCAGCGTGCGTGGAGGCGCTGCCCGAACGCGTGTGGATGCACCCTCCTACCTCGTAAAGCGCCTACAGCTACTATCACCGTGGGCCGCTGCCGGCGGGCGGGAAGCCGACACAGCGCGGCGTTACGAGCAGCGGCTGTGCGGTGGTGGTGTAATGGTGAGCATAGTTGCCTTCCCAGCAGTTGATCCGGGTTCGATTCCCGGCCACCGCAACGGGCGCAAATTTTTACGTCTGAGTATGTGAGCCACGTGCTGTTACATTAACGTTTTCTTTCCGTCGTTGCTCCACTCCAGGCCATCCTGTAGTATGTCCCGACTTGTCCCGACTTTGCTCGGCTGACGCGAAAGCTGACGCTTGGAATTCGCCCTTATCAAGAGGACAGGCGATATAAACGGCTGTGAGAGGTGAGGTGTAGCGAAGTACAGGCAAACTGCGAAGTTTTGTGCTCCTTCTTCTTAAACAAAAAAATAAAAAAAAAAGAGACGCAGTCGGTAGGACTCGAACCTACGCTCCCAGAGGGAATCTGATTTCTAGTCAGACGCCTTAACCACTCGGCCACGACTGCTCGCAGCCAAAAGTCCCCTCGAATCGTGAAAAATCAAACCGTTCTGCGCAGAATGTTGACAGGAAACGAACTCCGTGCACTGATTACGGCAGGGCTACCAGCGCTACGAGACGAGCCATTACGGAAGCGTTAAAATCTTCGCCCGGACAGGGACTCGAACCCTGGACCCTTAGGTTAAAAGCCTAATGCTCTACCGACTGAGCTATCCGGGCTCACGCTTGCTGTGGATGGAGCAGCTGCAGGCAATGTGAATAACTGGAACGCGTGTGTAGGCGTACTACGGTAATTGCTGGCTTCTGGCGCAACTGGCGACTTCACCGACTTGCCACTGACGCTGGTAGCAGCCCAACAGCGGACCAGTGCCTCTTCTCCCTTTACCCCGGTGCTGACAGTAATTGCATCTCGTGCCTGTTTTCCCCGATTACGCTCGGTTGAAGCTCCGGAAGGAGGGCGACAAACGAGGGTTGGAGGGCCAAAACATGGAGGGTCGTGTGCGCAAAAACTTCCCTTCCGGTACCGGGAATCGAACCCGGGCCTCCTGGGTGAAAGCCAGGTATCCTAGCCACTAGACCACACCGGATTTGCTCGATAAACGTCAGATTTACTCCCTCTCCTCTCGCTTTTCGTGCTGAATCCGGACTTAGTGGTGTTCTCTGTTTGCGAGCATATTTGCGCTTGCAGACTGGCATGGCGCACAGCTCGAAACTGACAATTCATTGCAGTTTGCATCATATTTTACTCACAACAGGGGAGGAGAAAGGTCAAAGCTGTACCTTGCCATAGCTGGATGTAAACATTTTAACGCTGAGGCGTGGGCTCCTTGTGGATAACAAACGACAATTCAGTTCGTTCCCTAGCAACAGCAACGCCGTTAATTCAGCCATGATGTACAGCAAATTAAATGCCCCGGGTGAGGATCGAACTCACGACCTTAAGATTATGAGACTTACGCGCTACCCACTGCGCTACCGAGGCACGTTTGCAAGCAACGTCCCAGGAAACTTGGTAAGTCTCGCATATTAGAGATAGACAGTTTGCGCTTTCTCAAGAATCTGTTGTGTTGCTACACGTGCTTTCCCGAATTGCTAGATTAAACTGCTGCCGCGGCTTTTTCAACGGAAAGCAGCACTGCCTGAGGTTACAGTACATCGCCCTTGCGGCACCTGAACACAGCGGCCTGTAGGGCCAGGCTGACGCTAGAGTTCAGAAATAGCACGCGTCCGTCCAAGTACGGTCTCTTGCGTGCTGCGTGTTTGGTTCTTCTCACAGCGAATCCTGCTATACATTCCTGAGGCTGACGCAGCTCAAACGAGCAATCGGCGCGGCAGCATTATAGCGAGAACAGCAAAACGATGCATCGGCCGGGAATCGAACCCGGGCCGCCCGAGTGGTAGGCGAACAACCTACCACTTTTTTAGTTGTTGTTCTCATTTTTTTAGTTGCATTTGTTGGGGGCGGTCGGCCGTGCTTCCCGAGCATATTCCAGAGTAGCTGTCTGCAGGGAAAGTGGGATTGCCACCCAACGACGCCGGATACAGCCGAAAAAAGTGCTACACACGCGGAGTCCCCCACTACACTGCCTTAAAGCGACCGCTCATCACTATCGTGTGAGTAACCTTGCGGCCGCGGCGACGAGTCTTGCCCAAAGACGCAGCGTGCGTGGAGGCGCTGCCCGAACGCGTGTGGATGCACCCTCCTACCTCGTAAAGCGCCTACAGCTACTATCACCGTGGGCCGCTGCCGGCGGGCGGGAAGCCGACACAGCGCGGCGTTACGAGCAGCGGCTGTGCGGTGGTGGTGTAATGGTGAGCATAGTTGCCTTCCCAGCAGTTGATCCGGGTTCGATTCCCGGCCACCGCAACGGGCGCAAATTTTTACGTCTGAGTATGTGAGCCACGTGCTGTTACATTAACGTTTTCTTTCCGTCGTTGCTCCACTCCAGGCCATCCTGTAGTATGTCCCGACTTGTCCCGACTTTGCTCGGCTGACGCGAAAGCTGACGCTTGGAATTCGCCCTTATCAAGAGGACAGGCGATATAAACGGCTGTGAGAGGTGAGGTGTAGCGAAGTACAGGCAAACTGCGAAGTTTTGTGCTCCTTCTTCTTAAACAAAAAAATAAAAAAAAAAGAGACGCAGTCGGTAGGACTCGAACCTACGCTCCCAGAGGGAATCTGATTTCTAGTCAGACGCCTTAACCACTCGGCCACGACTGCTCGCAGCCAAAAGTCCCCTCGAATCGTGAAAAATCAAACCGTTCTGCGCAGAATGTTGACAGGAAACGAACTCCGTGCACTGATTACGGCAGGGCTACCAGCGCTACGAGACGAGCCATTACGGAAGCGTTAAAATCTTCGCCCGGACAGGGACTCGAACCCTGGACCCTTAGGTTAAAAGCCTAATGCTCTACCGACTGAGCTATCCGGGCTCACGCTTGCTGTGGATGGAGCAGCTGCAGGCAATGTGAATAACTGGAACGCGTGTGTAGGCGTACTACGGTAATTGCTGGCTTCTGGCGCAACTGGCGACTTCACCGACTTGCCACTGACGCTGGTAGCAGCCCAACAGCGGACCAGTGCCTCTTCTCCCTTTACCCCGGTGCTGACAGTAATTGCATCTCGTGCCTGTTTTCCCCGATTACGCTCGGTTGAAGCTCCGGAAGGAGGGCGACAAACGAGGGTTGGAGGGCCAAAACATGGAGGGTCGTGTGCGCAAAAACTTCCCTTCCGGTACCGGGAATCGAACCCGGGCCTCCTGGGTGAAAGCCAGGTATCCTAGCCACTAGACCACACCGGATTTGCTCGATAAACGTCAGATTTACTCCCTCTCCTCTCGCTTTTCGTGCTGAATCCGGACTTAGTGGTGTTCTCTGTTTGCGAGCATATTTGCGCTTGCAGACTGGCATGGCGCACAGCTCGAAACTGACAATTCATTGCAGTTTGCATCATATTTTACTCACAACAGGGGAGGAGAAAGGTCAAAGCTGTACCTTGCCATAGCTGGATGTAAACATTTTAACGCTGAGGCGTGGGCTCCTTGTGGATAACAAACGACAATTCAGTTCGTTCCCTAGCAACAGCAACGCCGTTAATTCAGCCATGATGTACAGCAAATTAAATGCCCCGGGTGAGGATCGAACTCACGACCTTAAGATTATGAGACTTACGCGCTACCCACTGCGCTACCGAGGCACGTTTGCAAGCAACGTCCCAGGAAACTTGGTAAGTCTCGCATATTAGAGATAGACAGTTTGCGCTTTCTCAAGAATCTGTTGTGTTGCTACACGTGCTTTCCCGAATTGCTAGATTAAACTGCTGCCGCGGCTTTTTCAACGGAAAGCAGCACTGCCTGAGGTTACAGTACATCGCCCTTGCGGCACCTGAACACAGCGGCCTGTAGGGCCAGGCTGACGCTAGAGTTCAGAAATAGCACGCGTCCGTCCAAGTACGGTCTCTTGCGTGCTGCGTGTTTGGTTCTTCTCACAGCGAATCCTGCTATACATTCCTGAGGCTGACGCAGCTCAAACGAGCAATCGGCGCGGCAGCATTATAGCGAGAACAGCAAAACGATGCATCGGCCGGGAATCGAACCCGGGCCGCCCGAGTGGTAGGCGAACAACCTACCACTTTTTTAGTTGTTGTTCTCATTTTTTTAGTTGCATTTGTTGGGGGCGGTCGGCCGTGCTTCCCGAGCATATTCCAGAGTAGCTGTCTGCAGGGAAAGTGGGATTGCCACCCAACGACGCCGGATACAGCCGAAAAAAGTGCTACACACGCGGAGTCCCCCACTACACTGCCTTAAAGCGACCGCTCATCACTATCGTGTGAGTAACCTTGCGGCCGCGGCGACGAGTCTTGCCCAAAGACGCAGCGTGCGTGGAGGCGCTGCCCGAACGCGTGTGGATGCACCCTCCTACCTCGTAAAGCGCCTACAGCTACTATCACCGTGGGCCGCTGCCGGCGGGCGGGAAGCCGACACAGCGCGGCGTTACGAGCAGCGGCTGTGCGGTGGTGGTGTAATGGTGAGCATAGTTGCCTTCCCAGCAGTTGATCCGGGTTCGATTCCCGGCCACCGCAACGGGCGCAAATTTTTACGTCTGAGTATGTGAGCCACGTGCTGTTACATTAACGTTTTCTTTCCGTCGTTGCTCCACTCCAGGCCATCCTGTAGTATGTCCCGACTTGTCCCGACTTTGCTCGGCTGACGCGAAAGCTGACGCTTGGAATTCGCCCTTATCAAGAGGACAGGCGATATAAACGGCTGTGAGAGGTGAGGTGTAGCGAAGTACAGGCAAACTGCGAAGTTTTGTGCTCCTTCTTCTTAAACAAAAAAATAAAAAAAAAGAGACGCAGTCGGTAGGACTCGAACCTACGCTCCCAGAGGGAATCTGATTTCTAGTCAGACGCCTTAACCACTCGGCCACGACTGCTCGCAGCCAAAAGTCCCCTCGAATCGTGAAAAATCAAACCGTTCTGCGCAGAATGTTGACAGGAAACGAACTCCGTGCACTGATTACGGCAGGGCTACCAGCGCTACGAGACGAGCCATTACGGAAGCGTTAAAATCTTCGCCCGGACAGGGACTCGAACCCTGGACCCTTAGGTTAAAAGCCTAATGCTCTACCGACTGAGCTATCCGGGCTCACGCTTGCTGTGGATGGAGCAGCTGCAGGCAATGTGAATAACTGGAACGCGTGTGTAGGCGTACTACGGTAATTGCTGGCTTCTGGCGCAACTGGCGACTTCACCGACTTGCCACTGACGCTGGTAGCAGCCCAACAGCGGACCAGTGCCTCTTCTCCCTTTACCCCGGTGCTGACAGTAATTGCATCTCGTGCCTGTTTTCCCCGATTACGCTCGGTTGAAGCTCCGGAAGGAGGGCGACAAACGAGGGTTGGAGGGCCAAAACATGGAGGGTCGTGTGCGCAAAAACTTCCCTTCCGGTACCGGGAATCGAACCCGGGCCTCCTGGGTGAAAGCCAGGTATCCTAGCCACTAGACCACACCGGATTTGCTCGATAAACGTCAGATTTACTCCCTCTCCTCTCGCTTTTCGTGCTGAATCCGGACTTAGTGGTGTTCTCTGTTTGCGAGCATATTTGCGCTTGCAGACTGGCATGGCGCACAGCTCGAAACTGACAATTCATTGCAGTTTGCATCATATTTTACTCACAACAGGGGAGGAGAAAGGTCAAAGCTGTACCTTGCCATAGCTGGATGTAAACATTTTAACGCTGAGGCGTGGGCTCCTTGTGGATAACAAACGACAATTCAGTTCGTTCCCTAGCAACAGCAACGCCGTTAATTCAGCCATGATGTACAGCAAATTAAATGCCCCGGGTGAGGATCGAACTCACGACCTTAAGATTATGAGACTTACGCGCTACCCACTGCGCTACCGAGGCACGTTTGCAAGCAACGTCCCAGGAAACTTGGTAAGTCTCGCATATTAGAGATAGACAGTTTGCGCTTTCTCAAGAATCTGTTGTGTTGCTACACGTGCTTTCCCGAATTGCTAGATTAAACTGCTGCCGCGGCTTTTTCAACGGAAAGCAGCACTGCCTGAGGTTACAGTACATCGCCCTTGCGGCACCTGAACACAGCGGCCTGTAGGGCCAGGCTGACGCTAGAGTTCAGAAATAGCACGCGTCCGTCCAAGTACGGTCTCTTGCGTGCTGCGTGTTTGGTTCTTCTCACAGCGAATCCTGCTATACATTCCTGAGGCTGACGCAGCTCAAACGAGCAATCGGCGCGGCAGCATTATAGCGAGAACAGCAAAACGATGCATCGGCCGGGAATCGAACCCGGGCCGCCCGAGTGGTAGGCGAACAACCTACCACTTTTTTAGTTGTTGTTCTCATTTTTTTAGTTGCATTTGTTGGGGGCGGTCGGCCGTGCTTCCCGAGCATATTCCAGAGTAGCTGTCTGCAGGGAAAGTGGGATTGCCACCCAACGACGCCGGATACAGCCGAAAAAAGTGCTACACACGCGGAGTCCCCCACTACACTGCCTTAAAGCGACCGCTCATCACTATCGTGTGAGTAACCTTGCGGCCGCGGCGACGAGTCTTGCCCAAAGACGCAGCGTGCGTGGAGGCGCTGCCCGAACGCGTGTGGATGCACCCTCCTACCTCGTAAAGCGCCTACAGCTACTATCACCGTGGGCCGCTGCCGGCGGGCGGGAAGCCGACACAGCGCGGCGTTACGAGCAGCGGCTGTGCGGTGGTGGTGTAATGGTGAGCATAGTTGCCTTCCCAGCAGTTGATCCGGGTTCGATTCCCGGCCACCGCAACGGGCGCAAATTTTTACGTCTGAGTATGTGAGCCACGTGCTGTTACATTAACGTTTTCTTTCCGTCGTTGCTCCACTCCAGGCCATCCTGTAGTATGTCCCGACTTGTCCCGACTTTGCTCGGCTGACGCGAAAGCTGACGCTTGGAATTCGCCCTTATCAAGAGGACAGGCGATATAAACGGCTGTGAGAGGTGAGGTGTAGCGAAGTACAGGCAAACTGCGAAGTTTTGTGCTCCTTCTTCTTAAACAAAAAAATAAAAAAAAAGAGACGCAGTCGGTAGGACTCGAACCTACGCTCCCAGAGGGAATCTGATTTCTAGTCAGACGCCTTAACCACTCGGCCACGACTGCTCGCAGCCAAAAGTCCCCTCGAATCGTGAAAAATCAAACCGTTCTGCGCAGAATGTTGACAGGAAACGAACTCCGTGCACTGATTACGGCAGGGCTACCAGCGCTACGAGACGAGCCATTACGGAAGCGTTAAAATCTTTGCCCGGACAGGGACTCGAACCCTGGACCCTTAGGTTAAAAGCCTAATGCTCTACCGACTGAGCTATCCGGGCTCACGCTTGCTGTGGATGGAGCAGCTGCAGGCAATGTGAATAACTGGAACGCGTGTGTAGGCGTACTACGGTAATTGCTGGCTTCTGGCGCAACTGGCGACTTCACCGACTTGCCACTGACGCTGGTAGCAGCCCAACAGCGGACCAGTGCCTCTTCTCCCTTTACCCCGGTGCTGACAGTAATTGCATCTCGTGCCTGTTTTCCCCGATTACGCTCGGTTGAAGCTCCGGAAGGAGGGCGACAAACGAGGGTTGGAGGGCCAAAACATGGAGGGTCGTGTGCGCAAAAACTTCCCTTCCGGTACCGGGAATCGAACCCGGGCCTCCTGGGTGAAAGCCAGGTATCCTAGCCACTAGACCACACCGGATTTGCTCGATAAATGTCAGATTTACTCCCTCTCCTCTCGCTTTTCGTGCTGAATCCGGACTTAGTGGTGTTCTCTGTTTGCGAGCATATTTGCGCTTGCAGACTGGCATGGCGCACAGCTCGAAACTGACAATTCATTGCAGTTTGCATCATATTTTACTCACAACAGGGGAGGAGAAAGGTCAAAGCTGTACCTTGCCATAGCTGGATGTAAACATTTTAACGCTGAGGCGTGGGCTCCTTGTGGATAACAAACGACAATTCAGTTCGTTCCCTAGCAACAGCAACGCCGTTAATTCAGCCATGATGTACAGCAAATTAAATGCCCCGGGTGAGGATCGAACTCACGACCTTAAGATTATGAGACTTACGCGCTACCCACTGCGCTACCGAGGCACGTTTGCAAGCAACGTCCCAGGAAACTTGGTAAGTCTCGCATATTAGAGATAGACAGTTTGCGCTTTCTCAAGAATCTGTTGTGTTGCTACACGTGCTTTCCCGAATTGCTAGATTAAACTGCTGCCGCGGCTTTTTCAACGGAAAGCAGCACTGCCTGAGGTTACAGTACATCGCCCTTGCGGCACCTGAACACAGCGGCCTGTAGGGCCAGGCTGACGCTAGAGTTCAGAAATAGCACGCGTCCGTCCAAGTACGGTCTCTTGCGTGCTGCGTGTTTGGTTCTTCTCACAGCGAATCCTGCTATACATTCCTGAGGCTGACGCAGCTCAAACGAGCAATCGGCGCGGCAGCATTATAGCGAGAACAGCAAAACGATGCATCGGCCGGGAATCGAACCCGGGCCGCCCGAGTGGTAGGCGAACAACCTACCACTTTTTTAGTTGTTGTTCTCATTTTTTTAGTTGCATTTGTTGGGGGCGGTCGGCCGTGCTTCCCGAGCATATTCCAGAGTAGCTGTCTGCAGGGAAAGTGGGATTGCCACCCAACGACGCCGGATACAGCCGAAAAAAGTGCTACACACGCGGAGTCCCCCACTACACTGCCTTAAAGCGACCGCTCATCACTATCGTGTGAGTAACCTTGCGGCCGCGGCGACGAGTCTTGCCCAAAGACGCAGCGTGCGTGGAGGCGCTGCCCGAACGCGTGTGGATGCACCCTCCTACCTCGTAAAGCGCCTACAGCTACTATCACCGTGGGCCGCTGCCGGCGGGCGGGAAGCCGACACAGCGCGGCGTTACGAGCAGCGGCTGTGCGGTGGTGGTGTAATGGTGAGCATAGTTGCCTTCCCAGCAGTTGATCCGGGTTCGATTCCCGGCCACCGCAACGGGCGCAAATTTTTACGTCTGAGTATGTGAGCCACGTGCTGTTACATTAACGTTTTCTTTCCGTCGTTGCTCCACTCCAGGCCATCCTGTAGTATGTCCCGACTTGTCCCGACTTTGCTCGGCTGACGCGAAAGCTGACGCTTGGAATTCGCCCTTATCAAGAGGACAGGCGATATAAACGGCTGTGAGAGGTGAGGTGTAGCGAAGTACAGGCAAACTGCGAAGTTTTGTGCTCCTTCTTCTTAAACAAAAAAATAAAAAAAAGAGACGCAGTCGGTAGGACTCGAACCTACGCTCCCAGAGGGAATCTGATTTCTAGTCAGACGCCTTAACCACTCGGCCACGACTGCTCGCAGCCAAAGTCCCCTCGAATCGTGAAAAATCAAACCGTTCTGCGCAGAATGTTGACAGGAAACGAACTCCGTGCACTGATTACGGCAGGGCTACCAGCGCTACGAGACGAGCCATTACGGAAGCGTTAAAATCTTTGCCCGGACAGGACTCGAACCCTGGACCCTTAGGTTAAAAGCCTAATGCTCTACCGACTGGGCTATCCGGGCTCACGCTTGCTGTGGATGGAGCAGCTGCAGGCAATGTGAATAACTGGAACGCGTGTGTAGGCGTACTACGGTAATTGCTGGCTTCTGGCGCAACTGGCGACTTCACCGACTTGCCACTGACGCTGGTAGCAGCCCAACAGCGGACCAGTGCCTCTTCTCCCTTTACCCCGGTGCTGACAGTAATTGCATCTCGTGCCTGTTTTCCCGATTACGCTCGGTTGAAGCTCCGGAAGGAGGGCGACAAACGAGGGTTGGAGGGCCAAAACATGGAGGGTCGTGTGCGCAAAAACTTCCCTTCCGGTACCGGAATCGAACCCGGGCCTCCTGGGTGAAAGCCAGGTATCCTAGCCACTAGACCACACCGGATTTGCTCGATAAATGTCAGATTTACTCCCTCTCCTCTCGCTTTTCGTGCTGAATCCGGACTTAGTGGTGTTCTCTGTTTGCGAGCATATTTGCGCTTGCAGACTGGCATGGCGCACAGCTCGAAACTGACAATTCATTGCAGTTTGCATCATATTTTACTCACAACAGGGGAGGAGAAAGGTCAAAGCTGTACCTTGCCATAGCTGGATGTAAACATTTTAACGCTGAGGCGTGGGCTCCTTGTGGATAACAAACGACAATTC
>NW_026048198.1:45000-47879 GCF_023864345.2 Schistocerca serialis cubense | reverse complement strand
AGAGTCCCGACCAGAGATGGAAGGGACGCTTTTATTAGATCAAAACCAATCGGTCGGCTCGTCCGGTCCGTTTGCCTTGGTGACTCTGAATAACTTAGGGCTGATCGCACGGTCCTCGTACCGGCGACGCATCTTTCAAATGTCTGCCTTATCAACTGTCGATGGTAGGTTCTGCGCCTACCATGGTTGTAACGGGTAACGGGGAATCAGGGTTCGATTCCGGAGAGGGAGCCTGAGAAACGGCTACCACATCCAAGGAAGGCAGCAGGCGCGCAAATTACCCACTCCCGGCACGGGGAGGTAGTGACGAAAAATAACGATACGGGACTCATCCGAGGCCCCGTAATCGGAATGAGTACACTTTAAATCCTTTAACGAGTATCTATTGGAGGGCAAGTCTGGTGCCAGCAGCCGCGGTAATTCCAGCTCCAATAGCGTATATTAAAGTTGTTGCGGTTAAAAAGCTCGTAGTTGGATTTGTGTCCCACGCTGTTGGTTCACCGCCCGTCGGTGTTTAACTGGCATGTATCGTGGGACGTCCTGCCGGTGGGGCGAGCCGAAGGCGTGCGACCGCCTCGTGCGTGCTCGTGCGTCCCGAGGCGGACCCCGTTGAAATCCTACCAGGGTGCTCTTTATTGAGTGTCTCGGTGGGCCGGCACGTTTACTTTGAACAAATTAGAGTGCTTAAAGCAGGCAAGCCCGCCTGAATACTGTGTGCATGGAATAATGGAATAGGACCTCGGTTCTATTTTGTTGGTTTTCGGAACCCGAGGTAATGATTAATAGGGACAGGCGGGGGCATTCGTATTGCGACGTTAGAGGTGAAATTCTTGGATCGTCGCAAGACGAACAGAAGCGAAAGCATTTGCCAAGTATGTTTTCATTAATCAAGAACGAAAGTTAGAGGTTCGAAGGCGATCAGATACCGCCCTAGTTCTAACCATAAACGATGCCAGCCAGCGATCCGCCGCAGTTCCTCCGATGACTCGGCGGGCAGCCTCCGGGAAACCAAAGCTTTTGGGTTCCGGGGGAAGTATGGTTGCAAAGCTGAAACTTAAAGGAATTGACGGAAGGGCACCACCAGGAGTGGAGCCTGCGGCTTAATTTGACTCAACACGGGAAACCTCACCAGGCCCGGACACCGGAAGGATTGACAGATTGATAGCTCTTTCTTGATTCGGTGGGTGGTGGTGCATGGCCGTTCTTAGTTGGTGGAGCGATTTGTCTGGTTAATTCCGATAACGAACGAGACTCTAGCCTGCTAACTAGTCGCGTGACATCCTTCGTGCTGTCAGCGATTACTTTTCTTCTTAGAGGGACAGGCGGCTTCTAGCCGCACGAGATTGAGCAATAACAGGTCTGTGATGCCCTTAGATGTTCTGGGCCGCACGCGCGCTACACTGAAGGAATCAGCGTGTCTTCCTAGGCCGAAAGGTCGGGGTAACCCGCTGAACCTCCTTCGTGCTAGGGATTGGGGCTTGCAATTGTTCCCCATGAACGAGGAATTCCCAGTAAGCGCGAGTCATAAGCTCGCGTTGATTACGTCCCTGCCCTTTGTACACACCGCCCGTCGCTACTACCGATTGAATGATTTAGTGAGGTCTTCGGACTGGTACGCGGCATTGACTCTGTCGTTGCCGATGCTACCGGAAAGATGACCAAACTTGATCATTTAGAGGAAGTAAAAGTCGTAACAAGGTTTCCGTAGGTGAACCTGCGGAAGGATCATTACCGACTAGACTGCATGTCTTTCGATGTGCGTGTCGTGTCGCGCAACACGCTACCTGTACGGCTCGCAGTAGCTGTGCGCCGCGTGCGGAACCACGCGTTCGTCTCAAAACTAACGGCAATGTTGTGTGGTACGAGCGCTGAAGCGCTGGAGCGGCTGGCCTGCGGCACCTGGCGCCTGGCGCCGGTTTTGAATGACTTTCGCCCGAGTGCCTGTCCGCTCCGGTGTGGAGCCGTACGACGCCCATCGGCCGTGAGGCCGTTGGACACTGAACGCTGGAACAGGGGCCGCCACACGCCTCAGTCCCGCCTATGCAACTGTCTTGAAAGAGATAGTGGAAACTACGAAAAGATCACCCAGGACGGTGGATCACTCGGCTCGTGGGTCGATGAAGAACGCAGCAAATTGCGCGTCGACATGTGAACTGCAGGACACATGAACATCGACGTTTCGAACGCACATTGCGGTCCATGGATTCCGTTCCCGGGCCACGTCTGGCTGAGGGTCGGCTACGTATACTGAAGCGCGCGGCGTTTGCCCCGCTTCGCAGACCTGGGAGTGTCGTGGCCGCCTGTGGGGCCGGCCGCGTCTCCTTAAACGTGCGATGCGCGCCCGTCGCCTGGCGGTTCGCATACCGGTACTTACTCGGTAGCGTGCACAGCCGGCTGGCGGTGTGGCGTGCGACACCTCGTACAACGACCTCAGAGCAGGCGAGACTACCCGCTGAATTTAAGCATATTACTAAGCGGAGGAAAAGAAACTAACAAGGATTCCCCCAGTAGCGGCGAGCGAACAGGGAAGAGTCCAGCACCGAACCCCGCAGGCTGCCGCCTGTCGTGGCATGTGGTGTTTGGGAGGGTCCACTACCCCGACGCCTCGCGCCGAGCCCAAGTCCAACTTGAATGAGGCCACGGCCCGTAGAGGGTGCCAGGCCCGTAGCGGCCGGTGCGAGCGTCGGCGGGACCTCTCCTTCGAGTCGGGTTGCTTGAGAGTGCAGCTCCAAGTGGGTGGTAAACTCCATCTGAGACTAAATATGACCACGAGACCGATAGCGAACAAGTACCGTGAGGGAAAGTTGAAAAGAACTTTGAAGAGAGAGTTCAAAAGTACGTGAAACCGTTCTGGGGTAAACGTGAGAAGTCCGAAAGGT
>NW_026048198.1:35000-40000 GCF_023864345.2 Schistocerca serialis cubense | reverse complement strand
CCATCAGCTAGGAAGCGCCCCATCCATGTCGGCACCCGTGGGCGTTGCACTCGCAGTCGCAAAAAACGCTGGGCAAATATATATCTCGGAAGAGTAACGACAGTCCGAGCCTCCTGGCGTTGCACTCGCAGCCGCAAAAAAACGCTGGGCACATATATGTCTCGGAAGAGTAACGACAGTCCGAGTCTCCTGCGTGGGAAGAGTCTTTCTAGGCCCTGACCCACGGGAAGGGTGTAGCTTCCCCCATCCCGGACATTTGACGTCGTCACACTACCGGTATTGACTAATAGACTGATTGCTGATAATCATTAGCCATACACTGGGGGAAACGGCCGACAGGGGCGGCAACATAGTGGAGCCGCAGTGTCACTAATGTACAGAGATAGAACAGTTTCGACTGGAACTAGAGTAACCGTATACACGGCACTGATTAGTAATAGATGCAGAGCCATCAGAATACAGATAATATATACAACCGTCCCTATACATGCTGAAAGACTCTGCACACAATGAGAACCACACGTCAGCCAGACACTCTTATCACACACTACTCTCTTATCACACACAATATCTAACCACCAGCATGGAAGAACATCCAGTGCATCCTCTCCGCCACATGACACAATCCACACTATCATTACCAGACCGGGAGGTCCACCCAGAAAACACAATATCCCACCCTTCCGACATCCGCACATTGCTCAGCTAAGCCACGAACACCCACACATGTCCTACACAGTGGTGCACCCAACATCACAATACTGCCTCCTGTCACAGCACACAAACAATGGCAGGAATGAAAGACACAGATCTGCCACAACCATGGAATCGGAGCGCCGCCTGTCATGAGCCAAAAGTGCATCCTGACGTGACAAATCGGATAATACCGCAGGCATCCAATTACGATAATCACTATCAACGAACCTGCCGCCCCCCCCCCCAATACACCTTTCCCTACAACAATGTGTATCTGAACCTACGCTATATCGTACCTTAACCTAACCTATATCGTACCTTAACCTAACCTATATCGTACCTTAACCTAACCTATATCGTACCTTAACCTAACCTATATCGTACCTTAACCTAACCTATATCGTACCTTAACCTAACCTATATCGTACCTTAACCTAACCTATATCGTACCTTAACCTAACCTATATCGTACCTTAACCTAACCTATATCGTACCTTAACCTAACCTATATCGTGCCTTAACCTAACCTATATCGTGCCTTAACCTAACCTATATCGTGCCTTAACCTAACCTATATCGTGCCTTAACCTAACCTATATCGTGCCTTAACCTAACCTATATCGTGCCTTAACCTAACCTATATCGTGCCTTAACCTAACCTAATTTGTGCCTTAACCTAACCTAATTTGTGCCTTAACCTAACCTAATTTGTGCCTTAACCTAACCTAATTTGTGCCTTAACCTAACCTAATTTGTGCCTTAACCTAACCTAATTTGTGCCTTAACCTAACCTAATTTGTGCCTTAACCTAACCTAATTTGTGCCTTAACCTAACCTAATTTGTGCCTTAACCTAACCTAATTTGTGCCGTAACCTAACCTAATTTGTGCCGTAACGTAACCCATGTTGTGCCGTAACGTAACCCATGTTGTGCCGTAACGTAACCCATGTTGTGCCGTAACGTAACCCATGTTGTGCCGTAACGTAACCCATGTTGTGCCGTAACGTAACCCATGTTGTGCCGTAACGTAACCCATGTTGTGCCGTAACCTAACCCATGTTGTGCCTTAACCTAACCCATGTTGTGCCTTAACCTAACCCATGTTGTGCCTTAACCTAACCCATGTTGTGCCTTAACCTAACCCATGTTGTGCCTTAACCTAACCCATGTTGTGCCTTAACCTAACCCACGTTGTGCCTTAACCTAACCTACGTTGTGCCTTAACCTAACCCATGTTGTGCCTTAACCTAACCCATGTTGTGCCTTAACCTAACCCATGTTGTGCCTTAACCTAACCCATGTTGTGCCTTAACCTAACCCATGTTGTGCCTTAACCTAACCCATGTTGTGCCTTAACCTAACCCATGTTGTGCCTTAACCTAACCCATGGTGTGCCTTAACCTAACCCATGTTGTGCCTTAACCTAACCCACGTTGTGCCTTAACCTAACCCACGTTGTGCCTTAACCTAACCCACGTTGTGCCTTAACCTAACCCACGTTGTGCCTTAACCTAACCCACGTTGTGCCTTAACCTAACCTACGTTGTGCCTTAACCTAACCCATGTTGTGCCTTAACCTAACCCATGTTGTGCCTTAACCTAACCCATGTTGTGCCTTAACCTAACCCATGTTGTGCCTTAACCTAACCCATGTTGTGCCTTAACCTAACCCATGGTGTGCCTTAACCTAACCCATGGTGTGCCTTAACCTAACCCATGGTGTGCCTTAACCTAACCCATGTTGTGCCTTAACCTAACCCATGTTGTGCCTTAACCTAACCCATGTTGTGCCTTAACCTAACCCATGTTGTGCCTTAACCTAACCCATGTTGTGCCTTAACCTAACCCATGTTGTGCCTTAACCTAACCCATGTTGTGCCTTAACCTAACCCATGTTGTGCCTTAACCTAACCCATGTTGTGCCTTAACCTAACCCACGTTGTGCCTTAACCTAACCCATGTTGTGCCTTAACCTAACCCATGTTGTGCCTTAACCTAACCCATGTTGTGCCTTAACCTAACCCATGTTGTGCCTTAACCTAACCCATGTTGTGCCTTAACCTAACCCATGTTGTGCCTTAACCTAACCCATGTTGTGCCTTAACCTAACCCATGTTGTGCCTTAACCTAACCCATGTTGTGCCTTAACCTAACCCATGTTGTGCCTTAACCTAACCCATGTTGTGCCTTAACCTAACCCATGTTGTGCCTTAACCTAACCCATGTTGTGCCTTAACCTAACCCATGTTGTGCCTTAACCTAACCCATGTTGTGCCTTAACCTAACCCATGTTGTGCCTTAACCTAACCCATGTTGTGCCTTAACCTAACCCATGTTGTGCCTTAACCTAACCCATGTTGTGCCTTAACCTAACCCATGTTGTGCCTTAACCTAACCCATGTTGTGCCTTAACCTAACCCATGTTGTGCCTTAACCTAACCCATGTTGTGCCTTAACCTAACCCATGTTGTGCCTTAACCTAACCCATGTTGTGCCTTAACCTAACCCATGTTGTGCCTTAACCTAACCCATGTTGTGCCTTAACCTAACCCATGTTGTGCCTTAACGTAACCCATGTTGTGCCTTAACGTAACCCATGTTGTGCCTTAACCTAACCTATAATGTGCCTTAACCTAACCTAAAGTGCGCCGTAACCTAAACTATATTGCGCCTTAACCTGACGCACGTTGTCGCTGAACCTGCTCTGTAATTGTTATGCAACCCGTTAAAGTAGTGTAGTGTTGCCTAACCGCAACCCTCGCAATATAGTTCGCTACTCGCACTGCCCGGTCCCCTGTGTATCGCGTCATGTTAAACACCTTGCAGGTGTTGCTGACTTTCCACATGCTCCTGCTATACACTGTAGTGTGGATAGCAGCAGGACGTACATGCCCCCCCCCTTCCCCCCTGCCTTCGCAAGCTGGTCGGTGAGAAGTTTGCATGTTCAATGCCCTTCGCATGCCGACGTACTCAGCCTACGTTGTGGTACGGCCTGTCACCTGTCCGCCGATGTACGCAAAACCCACAAACTGTACTGCACATTGCTCCGTATGTACTGAATGATACATCGTGGCCCATGTGACCGTATGACGACAGCGCCTAGCAACGGCGGACCATACAGTCCAAATATTGTGCACGCAGCTACGTGTCGTCTCCCTATAAGAGCTGGATTGCAGTGTGGTACGCCATACAGACGTGTGGGAGGAACGGACGCCCTGGATGGCGATCAGCATGAGCAGTCTGTTGATGTAGTGGAGCGTGTATTCGGACGTAGTCGTCTCTTCTCACACACCGTGATAGCATGTTGCACCGCGTTCCACATCTGCGACATGCTGCAGAGGCGGGCTGACAGTCGTTCGCGCAATGGACACCGCATACGTACGGGGTCTACCTTCCACGTGTTCTCTAGGCGTGCACATGTTGTTGCGTCTATGTGGGCAGACGTAGTGTGTTGTGACACCTGACACAGGCATGCAATACTCGTTGCAAATGGCGATGGACGTGTACGTTTGCTGGTGACGTTACGCAAATGAACAACCGGTAACCCGTTGTGGTGCGGTTGTTCTCGCTAGAGGTGAATCAGTGTTGGCGACGATCGGTCGAGCTATTAACCGGTTGTTTCAGGGATACCCACCATGCCCACGAACGTGAAAGGGGACCCACCATGCCCACGAACGTGAAAGGGGGATCTGGGTGTGAGGCGATACGCGGCGGTGGCTGGGTGGGACCGTCCCCGGCCGGTGAGGGGGGGCCGCCCGGCGTGCTGGCAGCGCGGTGCGTGGGCGCACGCGCTACAGCCGGCTGGTGGGGGCGGCCGGTGGCAGGCGCGCCGGCCGACGGACGCGGCAGGCGGCGCAGCTGCGCGCCGGCGCCCCCTGCTCGCGGCGCCTTGCGGCCAAAGTAGGTCCTTGCGGGCCCGGTGCGAAGCGCGGTGGCCATCTGCAGTGTGCTGGTCCGATTGAGGACTTTGTGCGCTGAGGATGCGCCGCCGCCCGGCGCTCGGCGCCGCGACGCCGTCTGCTGCTCGGTCGCCCCAGCGGTTCTCGCAGGTGGTTTGTATCGCAGCTGTGCGGACGTGTTGGCGCGTGCGCTGTGCTGGGAGAGTTCGCTTCGGCACCCAAGTAGGGCTTTTGTCCTTCTGTGGCGCTGGCGTTGGAGCTGCCGGTCACCGTAGGTGGCGCGTGTTGTCTCCCGCCGGCAATGCCACGACAGCACGCTCCCGGGCCTCTGTCGGCAGCGGCAAGCTCAGTTGGGAGCACGGGTGGTCGCACCTAAAGCGTCTACTCGCCTAACTCCGGGCGAT
>NW_026048198.1:17500-25000 GCF_023864345.2 Schistocerca serialis cubense | reverse complement strand
CCTAACCCACGTTGTGCCTTAACCTAACCCACGTTGTGCCTTAACCTAACCCATGTTGTGCCTTAACCTAACCCATGTTGTGCCTTAACCTAACCCATGTTGTGCCTTAACCTAACCCATGTTGTGCCTTAACCTAACCCATGTTGTGCCTTAACCTAACCCATGTTGTGCCTTAACCTAACCCATGTTGTGCCTTAACCTAACCCATGGTGTGCCTTAACCTAACCCATGTTGTGCCTTAACCTAACCCATGTTGTGCCTTAACCTAACCCACGTTGTGCCTTAACCTAACCCACGTTGTGCCTTAACCTAACCCACGTTGTGCCTTAACCTAACCCACGTTGTGCCTTAACCTAACCTACGTTGTGCCTTAACCTAACCCATGTTGTGCCTTAACCTAACCCATGTTGTGCCTTAACCTAACCCATGTTGTGCCTTAACCTAACCCATGTTGTGCCTTAACCTAACCCATGGTGTGCCTTAACCTAACCCATGGTGTGCCTTAACCTAACCCATGGTGTGCCTTAACCTAACCCATGTTGTGCCTTAACCTAACCCATGTTGTGCCTTAACCTAACCCATGTTGTGCCTTAACCTAACCCATGTTGTGCCTTAACCTAACCCATGTTGTGCCTTAACCTAACCCATGTTGTGCCTTAACCTAACCCATGTTGTGCCTTAACCTAACCCATGTTGTGCCTTAACCTAACCCATGTTGTGCCTTAACCTAACCCATGTTGTGCCTTAACCTAACCCATGTTGTGCCTTAACCTAACCCATGTTGTGCCTTAACCTAACCCATGTTGTGCCTTAACCTAACCCATGTTGTGCCTTAACCTAACCCATGTTGTGCCTTAACCTAACCCATGTTGTGCCTTAACCTAACCCATGTTGTGCCTTAACCTAACCCATGTTGTGCCTTAACCTAACCCATGTTGTGCCTTAACCTAACCCATGTTGTGCCTTAACCTAACCCATGTTGTGCCTTAACCTAACCCATGTTGTGCCTTAACCTAACCCATGTTGTGCCTTAACCTAACCCATGTTGTGCCTTAACCTAACCCATGTTGTGCCTTAACCTAACCCATGTTGTGCCTTAACCTAACCCATGTTGTGCCTTAACCTAACCCATGTTGTGCCTTAACCTAACCCATGTTGTGCCTTAACCTAACCCATGTTGTGCCTTAACCTAACCCATGTTGTGCCTTAACCTAACCCATGTTGTGCCTTAACCTAACCCATGTTGTGCCTTAACCTAACCCATGTTGTGCCTTAACCTAACCCATGTTGTGCCTTAACCTAACCCATGTTGTGCCTTAACGTAACCCATGTTGTGCCTTAACGTAACCCATGTTGTGCCTTAACCTAACCTATAATGTGCCTTAACCTAACCTAAAGTGCGCCGTAACCTAAACTATATTGCGCCTTAACCTGACGCACGTTGTCGCTGAACCTGCTCTGTAATTGTTATGCAACCCGTTAAAGTAGTGTAGTGTTGCCTAACCGCAACCCTCGCAATATAGTTCGCTACTCGCACTGCCCGGTCCCCTGTGTATCGCGTCATGTTAAACACCTTGCAGGTGTTGCTGACTTTCCACATGCTCCTGCTATACACTGTAGTGTGGATAGCAGCAGGACGTACATGCCCCCCCCCCTTCCCCCCTGCCTTCGCAAGCTGGTCGGTGAGAAGTTTGCATGTTCAATGCCCTTCGCATGCCGACGTACTCAGCCTACGTTGTGGTACGGCCTGTCACCTGTCCGCCGATGTACGCAAAACCCACAAACTGTACTGCACATTGCTCCGTATGTACTGAATGATACATCGTGGCCCATGTGACCGTATGACGACAGCGCCTAGCAACGGCGGACCATACAGTCCAAATATTGTGCACGCAGCTACGTGTCGTCTCCCTATAAGAGCTGGATTGCAGTGTGGTACGCCATACAGACGTGTGGGAGGAACGGACGCCCTGGATGGCGATCAGCATGAGCAGTCTGTTGATGTAGTGGAGCGTGTATTCGGACGTAGTCGTCTCTTCTCACACACCGTGATAGCATGTTGCACCGCGTTCCACATCTGCGACATGCTGCAGAGGCGGGCTGACAGTCGTTCGCGCAATGGACACCGCATACGTACGGGGTCTACCTTCCACGTGTTCTCTAGGCGTGCACATGTTGTTGCGTCTATGTGGGCAGACGTAGTGTGTTGTGACACCTGACACAGGCATGCAATACTCGTTGCAAATGGCGATGGACGTGTACGTTTGCTGGTGACGTTACGCAAATGAACAACCGGTAACCCGTTGTGGTGCGGTTGTTCTCGCTAGAGGTGAATCAGTGTTGGCGACGATCGGTCGAGCTATTAACCGGTTGTTTCAGGGATACCCACCATGCCCACGAACGTGAAAGGGGACCCACCATGCCCACGAACGTGAAAGGGGATCTGGGTGTGAGGCGATACGCGGCGGTGGCTGGGTGGGACCGTCCCCGGCCGGTGAGGGGGGGCCGCCCGGCGTGCTGGCAGCGCGGTGCGTGGGCGCACGCGCTACAGCCGGCTGGTGGGGGCGGCCGGTGGCAGGCGCGCCGGCCGACGGACGCGGCAGGCGGCGCAGCTGCGCGCCGGCGCCCCCTGCTCGCGGCGCCTTGCGGCCAAAGTAGGTCCTCGCGGGCCCGGTGCGAAGCGCGGTGGCCATCTGCAGTGTGCTGGTCCGATTGAGGACTTTGTGCGCTGAGGATGCGCCGCCGCCCGGCGCTCGGCGCCGCGACGCCGTCTGCTGCTCGGTCGCCCCAGCGGTTCTCGCAGGTGGTTTGTATCGCAGCTGTGCGGACGTGTTGGCGCGTGCGCTGTGCTGGGAGAGTTCGCTTCGGCACCCAAGTAGGGCTTTTGTCCTTCTGTGGCGCTGGCGTTGGAGCTGCCGGTCACCGTAGGTGGCGCGTGTTGTCTCCCGCCGGCAATGCCACGACAGCACGCTCCCGGGCCTCTGTCGGCAGCGGCAAGCTCAGTTGGGAGCACGGGTGGTCGCACCTAAAGCGTCTACTCGCCTAACTCCGGGCGATTGCGCCTCTCTCGAACCCGACCAAGTACTTAGGACGGCGCTGCGCGCCGCCGGGACCTGAGAGGGTTTCGAGGTGTGTTGTGCAGGGGAGCTCAGCCTCCTCCTGTTTGCAGAATAATTGAGCGGACGCTTGCGTGTTCGCGCGGGCCCCCGGGACACACTCCCGGGCGGCCGGCTGCTCAGCTCTAGTTGACGCAGCTCCCTGGTTGATCCTGCCAGTAGTCATATGCTTGTCTCAAAGATTAAGCCATGCATGTCTCAGTACAAGCCGCATTAAGGTGAAACCGCGAATGGCTCATTAAATCAGTTATGGTTCCTTAGATCGTACCCACGTTACTTGGATAACTGTGGTAATTCTAGAGCTAATACATGCAAACAGAGTCCCGACCAGAGATGGAAGGGACGCTTTTATTAGATCAAAACCAATCGGTCGGCTCGTCCGGTCCGTTTGCCTTGGTGACTCTGAATAACTTAGGGCTGATCGCACGGTCCTCGTACCGGCGACGCATCTTTCAAATGTCTGCCTTATCAACTGTCGATGGTAGGTTCTGCGCCTACCATGGTTGTAACGGGTAACGGGGAATCAGGGTTCGATTCCGAGAGGGAGCCTGAGAAACGGCTACCACATCCAAGGAAGGCAGCAGGCGCGCAAATTACCCACTCCCGGCACGGGGAGGTAGTGACGAAAAATAACGATACGGGACTCATCCGAGGCCCCGTAATCGGAATGAGTACACTTTAAATCCTTTAACGAGTATCTATTGGAGGGCAAGTCTGGTGCCAGCAGCCGCGGTAATTCCAGCTCCAATAGCGTATATTAAAGTTGTTGCGGTTAAAAAGCTCGTAGTTGGATTTGTGTCCCACGCTGTTGTTCACCGCCCGTCGGTGTTTAACTGGCATGTATCGTGGGACGTCCTGCCGGTGGGGCGAGCCGAAGGCGTGCGACCGCCTCGTGCGTGCTCGTGCGTCCCGAGGCGGACCCCGTTGAAATCCTACCAGGGTGCTCTTTATTGAGTGTCTCGGTGGGCGGCACGTTTACTTTGAACAAATTAGAGTGCTTAAAGCAGGCAAGCCCGCCTGAATACTGTGTGCATGGAATAATGGAATAGGACCTCGGTTCTATTTTGTTGGTTTTCGGAACCCGAGGTAATGATTAATAGGGACAGGCGGGGGGCATTCGTATTGCGACGTTAAGAGGTGAAATTCTTGGATCGTCGCAAGACGAACAGAAGCGAAAGCATTTGCCAAGTATGTTTTCATTAATCAAGAACGAAAGTTAGAGGTTCGAAGGCGATCAGATACCGCCCTAGTTCTAACCATAAACGATGCCAGCCAGCGATCCGCCGCAGTTCCTCCGATGACTCGGCCGGGCAGCCTCCGGGAAACCAAAGCTTTTGGGTTCCGGGGGAAGTATGGTTGCAAAGCTGAAACTTAAAGGAATTGACGGAAGGGCACCACCAGGAGTGGAGCCTGCGGCTTAATTTGACTCAACACGGGAAACCTCACCAGGCCCGGACACCGGAAGGATTGACAGATTGATAGCTCTTTCTTGATTCGGTGGGTGGTGGTGCATGGCCGTTCTTAGTTGGTGGAGCGATTTGTCTGGTTAATTCCGATAACGAACGAGACTCTAGCCTGCTAACTAGTCGCGTGACATCCTTCGTGCTGTCAGCGATTACTTTTCTTCTTAGAGGGACAGGCGGCTTCTAGCCGCACGAGATTGAGCAATAACAGGTCTGTGATGCCCTTAGATGTTCTGGGCCGCACGCGCGCTACACTGAAGGAATCAGCGTGTCTTCCTAGGCCGAAAGGTCGGGGTAACCCGCTGAACCTCCTTCGTGCTAGGGATTGGGGCTTGCAATTGTTCCCCATGAACGAGGAATTCCCAGTAAGCGCGAGTCATAAGCTCGCGTTGATTACGTCCCTGCCCTTTGTACACACCGCCCGTCGCTACTACCGATTGAATGATTTAGTGAGGTCTTCGGACTGGTACGCGGCATTGACTCTGTCGTTGCCGATGCTACCGGAAAGATGACCAAACTTGATCATTTAGAGGAAGTAAAAGTCGTAACAAGGTTTCCGTAGGTGAACCTGCGGAAGGATCATTACCGACTAGACTGCATGTCTTTCGATGTGCGTGTCGTGTCGCGCAACACGCTACCTGTACGGCTCGCAGTAGCTGTGCGCCGCGTGCGGAACCACGCGTTCGTCTCAAAACTAACGGCAATGTTGTGTGGTACGAGCGCTGAAGCGCTGGAGCGGCTGGCCTGCGGCACCTGGCGCCTGGCGCCGGTTTTGAATGACTTTCGCCCGAGTGCCTGTCCGCTCCGGTGTGGAGCCGTACGACGCCCATCGGCCGTGAGGCCGTTGGACACTGAACGCTGGAACAGGGGCCGCCACACGCCTCAGTCCCGCCTATGCAACTGTCTTGAAAGAGATAGTGGAAACTACGAAAAGATCACCCAGGACGGTGGATCACTCGGCTCGTGGGTCGATGAAGAACGCAGCAAATTGCGCGCGTCGACATGTGAACTGCAGGACACATGAACATCGACGTTTCGAACGCACATTGCGGTCCATGGATTCCGTTCCCGGGCCACGTCTGGCTGAGGGTCGGCTACGTATACTGAAGCGCGCGGCGTTTGCCCCGCTTCGCAGACCTGGGAGTGTCGTGGCCGCCTGTGGGGCCGGCCGCGTCTCCTTAAACGTGCGATGCGCGCCCGTCGCCTGGCGGTTCGCATACCGGTACTTACTCGGTAGCGTGCACAGCCGGCTGGCGGTGTGGCGTGCGACACCTCGTACAACGACCTCAGAGCAGGCGAGACTACCCGCTGAATTTAAGCATATTACTAAGCGGAGGAAAAGAAACTAACAAGGATTCCCCCAGTAGCGGCGAGCGAACAGGGAAGAGTCCAGCACCGAACCCCGCAGGCTGCCGCCTGTCGTGGCATGTGGTGTTTGGGAGGGTCCACTACCCCGACGCCTCGCGCCGAGCCCAAGTCCAACTTGAATGAGGCCACGGCCCGTAGAGGGTGCCAGGCCCGTAGCGGCCGGTGCGAGCGTCGGCGGGACCTCTCCTTCGAGTCGGGTTGCTTGAGAGTGCAGCTCCAAGTGGGTGGTAAACTCCATCTGAGACTAAATATGACCACGAGACCGATAGCGAACAAGTACCGTGAGGGAAAGTTGAAAAGAACTTTGAAGAGAGAGTTCAAAAGTACGTGAAACCGTTCTGGGGTAAACGTGAGAAGTCCGAAAGGTCGAACGGGTGAGATTCACGCCCATCCGGCCACTGGCCTCCGCCCTCGGCAGATGGGGCCGGCCGCCCGCGCGGAGCAATCCGCGGCGGGGTCGTGTCCGGTTGCCTTTCCACTCGCCGCGGGGTGGGGCCGTTCCGGTGTGCGGTGGGCCGCACTTCTCCCCTAGTAGGACGTCGCGACCCGCTGGGTGCCGGCCTACGGCCCGGGTGCGCAGCCTGTCCTTCCGCGGGCCTCGGTTCGCGTCTGTTGGGCAGAGCCCCGGTGTCCTGGCTGGCTGCCCGGCGGTATATCTGGAGGAGTCGATTCGCCCCTTTGGGCGCTCGGGCTCCCGGCAAGCGCGCGCGGTTCTTCCCGGATGACGGTGACGGACCTACCTGGCCCGGCCCCGGACCCGCGCCGCTGTTGGCTCGGGATGCTCTCGGGCGGAATAATCGCTCCCGTCAGCGGCGCTTCAGCTTTGGACAATTTCACGACCCGTCTTGAAACACGGACCAAGGAGGTCTAACATGTGCGCGAGTCATTGGGCTGTACGAAACCTAAAGGCGTAATGAAAGTGAAGGTCTCGCCTTGCGCGGGCCGAGGGAGGATGGGGGCTTCCCCGCCCTTCACGGGGCGGCGGCCTCCGCACTCCGGGGCGTCTCGTCCTCATTGCGAGGTGAGGCGCACCTAGAGCGTACACGTTGGGACCCGAAGATGGTGAACTATGCCTGGCCAGGACGAAGTCAGGGGAAACCCTGATGGAGGTCCGTAGCGATTCTGACGTGCAAATCGATCGTCGGAGCTGGGTATAGGGGCGAAAGACTAATCGAACCATCTAGTAGCTGGTTCCCTCCGAAGTTTCCCTCAGGATAGCTGGTGCTCGTACGAGTCTCATCCGGTAAAGCGAATGATTAGAGGCCTTGGGGCCGAAACGACCTCAACCTATTCTCAAACTTTAAATGGGTGAGATCTCCGGCTTGCTTGATATGCTGAAGCCGCGAGCAACGACTCGGATCGGAGTGCCAAGTGGGCCACTTTTGGTAAGCAGAACTGGCGCTGTGGGATGAACCAAACGCCGAGTTAAGGCGCCCGAATCGACGCTCATGGAAACCATGAAAGGCGTTGGTTGCTTAAGGACAGCAGGACGGTGGCCATGGAAGTCGGAATCCGCTAAGGAGTGTGTAACAACTCACCTGCCGAAGCAACTA
>NW_026048198.1:7500-12500 GCF_023864345.2 Schistocerca serialis cubense | reverse complement strand
ACCTATATCGTACCTTAACCTAACCTATATCGTACCCTTAACCTAACCTATATCGTGCCTTAACCTAACCTATATCGTGCCTTAACCTAACCTATATCGTGCCTTAACCTAACCTATATCGTGCCTTAACCTAACCTATATCGTGCCTTAACCTAACCTATATCGTGCCTTAACCTAACCTATATCGTGCCTTAACCTAACCTAATTTGTGCCTTAACCTAACCTAATTTGTGCCTTAACCTAACCTAATTTGTGCCTTAACCTAACCTAATTTGTGCCTTAACCTAACCTAATTTGTGCCTTAACCTAACCTAATTTGTGCCTTAACCTAACCTAATTTGTGCCGTAACCTAACCTAATTTGTGCCGTAACGTAACCAATGTTGTGCCGTAACGTAACCCATGTTGTGCCGTAACGTAACCCATGTTGTGCCGTAACGTAACCCATGTTGTGCCGTAACGTAACCCATGTTGTGCCGTAACGTAACCCATGTTGTGCCGTAACGTAACCCATGTTGTGCCGTAACGTAACCCATGTTGTGCCGTAACGTAACCCATGTTGTGCCTTAACCTAACCCATGTTGTGCCTTACCGAACCCATGTTGTGCCTTAACCTAACCCATGTTGTGCCTTAACCTAACCCATGTTGTGCCTTAACCTAACCCATGTTGTGCCTTAACCTAACCTACGTTGTGCCTTAACCTAACCCATGTTGTGCCTTAACCTAACCCATGTTGTGCCTTAACCTAACCCATGTTGTGCCTTAACCTAACCCATGTTGTGCCTTAACCTAACCCATGTTGTGCCTTAACCTAACCCATGTTGTGCCTTAACCTAACCCATGGTGTGCCTTAACCTAACCCATGTTGTGCCTTAACCTAACCCACGTTGTGCCTTAACCTAACCCACGTTGTGCCTTAACCTAACCCACGTTGTGCCTTAACCTAACCCACGTTGTGCCTTAACCTAACCTACGTTGTGCCTTAACCTAACCCATGTTGTGCCTTAACCTAACCCATGTTGTGCCTTAACCTAACCCATGTTGTGCCTTAACCTAACCCATGTTGTGCCTTAACCTAACCCATGTTGTGCCTTAACCTAACCCATGGTGTGCCTTAACCTAACCCATGGTGTGCCTTAACCTAACCCATGGTGTGCCTTAACCTAACCCATGTTGTGCCTTAACCTAACCCATGTTGTGCCTTAACCTAACCCATGTTGTGCCTTAACCTAACCCATGTTGTGCCTTAACCTAACCCATGTTGTGCCTTAACCTAACCCATGTTGTGCCTTAACCTAACCCATGTTGTGCCTTAACCTAACCCATGTTGTGCCTTAACCTAACCCATGTTGTGCCTTAACCTAACCCATGTTGTGCCTTAACCTAACCCATGTTGTGCCTTAACCTAACCCATGTTGTGCCTTAACCTAACCCATGTTGTGCCTTAACCTAACCCATGTTGTGCCTTAACCTAACCCATGTTGTGCCTTAACCTAACCCATGTTGTGCCTTAACCTAACCCATGTTGTGCCTTAACCTAACCCATGTTGTGCCTTAACCTAACCCATGTTGTGCCTTAACCTAACCCATGTTGTGCCTTAACCTAACCCATGTTGTGCCTTAACCTAACCCATGTTGTGCCTTAACCTAACCCATGTTGTGCCTTAACCTAACCCATGTTGTGCCTTAACCTAACCCATGTTGTGCCTTAACCTAACCCATGTTGTGCCTTAACCTAACCCATGTTGTGCCTTAACCTAACCCATGTTGTGCCTTAACCTAACCCATGTTGTGCCTTAACCTAACCCATGTTGTGCCTTAACCTAACCCATGTTGTGCCTTAACCTAACCCATGTTGTGCCTTAACCTAACCCATGTTGTGCCTTAACCTAACCCATGTTGTGCCTTAACCTAACCCATGTTGTGCCTTAACCTAACCCATGTTGTGCCTTAACCTAACCCATGTTGTGCCTTAACCTAACCCATGTTGTGCCTTAACGTAACCCATGTTGTGCCTTAACGTAACCCATGTTGTGCCTTAACCTAACCTATAATGTGCCTTAACCTAACCTAAAGTGCGCCGTAACCTAAACTATATTGCGCCTTAACCTGACGCACGTTGTCGCTGAACCTGCTCTGTAATTGTTATGCAACCCGTTAAAGTAGTGTAGTGTTGCCTAACCGCAACCCTCGCAATATAGTTCGCTACTCGCACTGCCCGGTCCCCTGTGTATCGCGTCATGTTAAACACCTTGCAGGTGTTGCTGACTTTCCACATGCTCCTGCTATACACTGTAGTGTGGATAGCAGCAGGACGTACATGCCCCCCCCCCTTCCCCCCTGCCTTCGCAAGCTGGTCGGTGAGAAGTTTGCATGTTCAATGCCCTTCGCATGCCGACGTACTCAGCCTACGTTGTGGTACGGCCTGTCACCTGTCCGCCGATGTACGCAAAACCCACAAACTGTACTGCACATTGCTCCGTATGTACTGAATGATACATCGTGGCCCATGTGACCGTATGACGACAGCGCCTAGCAACGGCGGACCATACAGTCCAAATATTGTGCACGCAGCTACGTGTCGTCTCCCTATAAGAGCTGGATTGCAGTGTGGTACGCCATACAGACGTGTGGGAGGAACGGACGCCCTGGATGGCGATCAGCATGAGCAGTCTGTTGATGTAGTGGAGCGTGTATTCGGACGTAGTCGTCTCTTCTCACACACCGTGATAGCATGTTGCACCGCGTTCCACATCTGCGACATGCTGCAGAGGCGGGCTGACAGTCGTTCGCGCAATGGACACCGCATACGTACGGGGTCTACCTTCCACGTGTTCTCTAGGCGTGCACATGTTGTTGCGTCTATGTGGGCAGACGTAGTGTGTTGTGACACCTGACACAGGCATGCAATACTCGTTGCAAATGGCGATGGACGTGTACGTTTGCTGGTGACGTTACGCAAATGAACAACCGGTAACCCGTTGTGGTGCGGTTGTTCTCGCTAGAGGTGAATCAGTGTTGGCGACGATCGGTCGAGCTATTAACCGGTTGTTTCAGGGATACCCACCATGCCCACGAACGTGAAAGGGGACCCACCATGCCCACGAACGTGAAAGGGGGGGGGGGGGGGGGGGGATCTGGGTGTGAGGCGATACGCGGCGGTGGCTGGGTGGGACCGTCCCCGGCCGGTGAGGGGGGGCCGCCCGGCGTGCTGGCAGCGCGGTGCGTGGGCGCACGCGCTACAGCCGGCTGGTGGGGGCGGCCGGTGGCAGGCGCGCCGGCCGACGGACGCGGCAGGCGGCGCAGCTGCGCGCCGGCGCCCCCTGCTCGCGGCGCCTTGCGGCCAAAGTAGGTCCTCGCGGGCCCGGTGCGAAGCGCGGTGGCCATCTGCAGTGTGCTGGTCCGATTGAGGACTTTGTGCGCTGAGGATGCGCCGCCGCCCGGCGCTCGGCGCCGCGACGCCGTCTGCTGCTCGGTCGCCCCAGCGGTTCTCGCAGGTGGTTTGTATCGCAGCTGTGCGGACGTGTTGGCGCGTGCGCTGTGCTGGGAGAGTTCGCTTCGGCACCCAAGTAGGGCTTTTGTCCTTCTGTGGCGCTGGCGTTGGAGCTGCCGGTCACCGTAGGTGGCGCGTGTTGTCTCCCGCCGGCAATGCCACGACAGCACGCTCCCGGGCCTCTGTCGGCAGCGGCAAGCTCAGTTGGGAGCACGGGTGGTCGCACCTAAAGCGTCTACTCGCCTAACTCCGGGCGATTGCGCCTCTCTCGAACCCGACCAAGTACTTAGGACGGCGCTGCGCGCCGCCGGGACCTGAGAGGGTTTCGAGGTGTGTTGTGCAGGGGAGCTCAGCCTCCTCCTGTTTGCAGAATAATTGAGCGGACGCTTGCGTGTTCGCGCGGGCCCCCGGGACACACTCCCGGGCGGCCGGCTGCTCAGCTCTAGTTGACGCAGCTCCCTGGTTGATCCTGCCAGTAGTCATATGCTTGTCTCAAAGATTAAGCCATGCATGTCTCAGTACAAGCCGCATTAAGGTGAAACCGCGAATGGCTCATTAAATCAGTTATGGTTCCTTAGATCGTACCCACGTTACTTGGATAACTGTGGTAATTCTAGAGCTAATACATGCAAACAGAGTCCCGACCAGAGATGGAAGGGACGCTTTTATTAGATCAAAACCAATCGGTCGGCTCGTCCGGTCCGTTTGCCTTGGTGACTCTGAATAACTTAGGGCTGATCGCACGGTCCTCGTACCGGCGACGCATCTTTCAAATGTCTGCCTTATCAACTGTCGATGGTAGGTTCTGCGCCTACCATGGTTGTAACGGGTAACGGGGAATCAGGGTTCGATTCCGGAGAGGGAGCCTGAGAAACGGCTACCACATCCAAGGAAGGCAGCAGGCGCGCAAATTACCCACTCCCGGCACGGGGAGGTAGTGACGAAAAATAACGATACGGGACTCATCCGAGGCCCCGTAATCGGAATGAGTACACTTTAAATCCTTTAACGAGTATCTATTGGAGGGCAAGTCTGGTGCCAGCAGCCGCGGTAATTCCAGCTCCAATAGCGTATATTAAAGTTGTTGCGGTTAAAAAGCTCGTAGTTGGATTTGTGTCCCACGCTGTTGGTTCACCGCCCGTCGGTGTTTAACTGGCATGTATCGTGGGACGTCCTGCCGGTGGGGCGAGCCGAAGGCGTGCGACCGCCTCGTGCGTGCTCGTGCGTCCCGAGGCGGACCCCGTTGAAATCCTACCAGGGTGCTCTTTATTGAGTGTCTCGGTGGGCTGGCACGTTTACTTTGAACAAATTAGAGTGCTTAAAGCAGGCAAGCCCGCCTGAATACTGTGTGCATGGAATAATGGAATAGGACCTCGGTTCTATTTTGTTGGTTTTCGGAACCCGAGGTAATGATTAATAGGGACAGGCGGGGGCATTCGTATTGCGACGTTAGAGGTGAAATTCTTGGATCGTCGCAAGACGAACAGAAGCGAAAGCATTTGCCAAG
>NW_026048197.1:45000-47631 GCF_023864345.2 Schistocerca serialis cubense | reverse complement strand
GAGAGGCGCAATCGCCCGGAGTTTGGCGAGTAGACGCTTTAGGTGCGACCACCCGTGCTCCCAACTGAGCTTGCCGCTGCCGACAGAGGCCCGGGAGCGTGCTGTCGTGGCATTGCCGGCGGGAGACAACACGCGCCACCTACGGTGACCGGCAGCTCCAACGCCAGCGCCACAGAAGGACAAAAGCCCCACTTGGGTGCCGAAGCGAACTCTCCCAGCACAGCGCACGCGCCAACACGTCCGCACAGCTGCGATACAAACCACCTGCGAGAACCGCAGAGGCGACCGAGCAGCAGACGGCGTCGCGGCGCCGAGCGCCGGGCGGCGGCGCATCCTCAGCGCACACAGTCCTCAATCGGACCAGCACACTGCAGATGTCCACCGCGCTTCGCACCGGGCCCGCGAGGACCTACTTTGGCCGCACGGCGCCGCGTGCAGGGTGCGCCGGCGCGCAGCTGCGCCGCCTGCCGCCTCCGTCGGCCGGCGCGCCTGCCAGTGGCCGCCCCCACCAGCCGGCTGTAGCGCGTGCGCCCACGCACCGCGCGGCCAGCACGCCGGGAGGCCCCCCCTCACCGGCCGGGGCCGGTCCCACCCAGCCACCGCCGCGTATCGCTTCACACCCACATGCCATTCACGTTCGTGGGCATGGTGGGTATCGCTGAAACAACCGGTTGGTAGCTCAACCGATCGTCGCCATCACTGATTCACCTCTAGCGAGAACAACCGCACCACAACGGTTTACCAGTTGTTCATTTGCGTAACGTCACCAGCAAACGTAGGCGTCCATCGCCATTTGCAAATTCAACGATTGTTGCATGCCTGTGTCAGGTGTCACGACACACTATGTCTGCCCACATACACGCAACAACATGTGCACGCTTCGCAAACACGTGGAAGGTGGCCCCCGTACGTATGCGATGTCCATTGCGCGAACGACTGTCAACCGGCCTCTGTCGCATGTCGCAGATGTGGAACGCAGTGCACCATGCTATCACGGTGTGTGAGAAGAGACGACAACGTCTGACAACACGCGCCACTACATCAACAGACGGCTCATGCTGATCGCCATCCAGGGCATACCACACTGCAATCCAGCTCTTATAGGGAGACGACACGTAGCTGCGTGCACAACATTTGGACCGCATGGTTCGCCGTTGTTGGCGCAGTCGTTGTACGGTCACATGTACCACGATGTATCATTCAGTACATGAGGACCAATGTGCAGTACAGTGTGTGATTTGGACGTACAATATCAGCGGACAGTTGACACAGGCCATACCACAGCGTAGGCTAAGTGCTTCGCCATGCGAATGCCAATGAACAACTGCGAATGCCAATGAACAACTGCAAAGGGCATTGAGCATGTACGTCCTGCTGCCATCCACATTACAGTGTATAGCTGCAAGGTGTTTAACATGAAGCGATACACTGGGGACCGGGCAGTGCGAGTAGCAAACTATATTGCGGGGGTTGCAGTTAGGCAACACTACACTAATTTAACGCGTCGTATGACAATTACAGAGCAGGTTAAGGCCCAACGTGTGTTGGGTTAAGGCCCAACGTGTGTTGGGTTAAGGCCCAACGTGTGTTGGGTTAAGGCCCAACGTGTGTTGGGTTAAGGCCCAACGTGTGTTGGGTTAAGGCCCAACGTGTGTTGGGTTAAGGCCCAACGTGTGTTGGGTTAAGGCCCAACGTGTGTTGGGTTAAGGCCCAACGTGTGTTGGGTTAAGGCCCAACGTGTGTTGGGTTAAGGCCCAACGTGTGTTGGGTTAAGGCCCAACGTGTGTTGGGTTAAGGCCCAACGTGTGTTGGGTTAAGGCCCAACGTGTGTTGGGTTACAGCGCAATATGGGTTACGTTAAGGGGCAATATAGGTTAGGTTAAGGTACGATATAGGTTAGGTTAAGATACGATATAGGTTAGGTTAAGATACGATATAGGTTAGGTTAAGATACGATATAGGTTAGGTTAAGATACGATATAGGTTAGGTTAAGATACGATATAGGTTAGGTTAAGATACGATATAGGTTAGGTTACGGCGCAACATAGGTTAGGTTACGGCGCAACATAGGTTAGGTTACGGCGCAACATAGGTTAGGTTACGGCGCAACATAGGTTAGGTTACGGCGCAACATAGGTTAGGTTACGGCGCAACATAGGTTAGGTTACGGCGCAACATAGGTTAGGTTACGGCGCAACATAGGTTAGGTTACGGCGCAACATAGGTTAGGTTACGGCGCAACATAGGTTAGGTTACGGCGCAACATAGGTTAGGTTACGGCGCAACATAGGTTAGGTTACGGCGCAACATAGGTTAGGTTACGGCGCAACATAGGTTAGGTTACGGCGCAACATAGGTTAGGTTACGGCGCAACATAGGTTAGGTTACGGCGCAACATAGGTTAGGTTACGGCGCAACATAGGTTAGGTTACGGCGCAACATAGGTTAGGTTACGGCGCAACATAGGTTAGGTTACGGCGCAACATAGGTTAGGTTAAGGCGCAACATAGGTTAGGTTAAGGCGCAACATAGGTTAGGTTACGGCGCAACATAGGTTAGGTTACGGCGCAACATAGGTTAGGTTACGGCGCAACATAGGTTAGGTTAAGGCGCAACATAGGTTAGGTTAA
>NW_026048197.1:32500-35000 GCF_023864345.2 Schistocerca serialis cubense | reverse complement strand
ACAGTTATCCAAGTAACGTGGGTACGATCTAAGGAACCATAACTGATTTAATGAGCCATTCGCGGTTTCACCTTAATGCGGCTTGTACTGAGACATGCATGGCTTAATCTTTGAGACAAGCATATGACTACTGGCAGGATCAACCAGGGAGCTGCGTCAACTAGAGCTGAGCAGCCGGCCGCCCGGGAGTGTGTCCCGGGGGCCCGCGCGAACACGCAAGCGTCCGCTCAATTATTCTGCAAACAGGAGGAGGCTGAGCTCCCCTGCACCATACACCTCGAAACCCTCTCAGGTCCCGGCGGCGCGCAGCGCCGTCCTAAGTACTTGGTCGGGTTCGAGAGAGGCGCAATCGCCCGGGGTTTGGCGAGTAGACGCTTTAGGTGCGACCACCCGTGCTCCCAACTGAGCTTGCCGCTGCCGACAGAGGCCCGGGAGCGTGCTGTCGTGGCATTGCCGGCGGGAGACAACACGCGCCACCTACGGTGACCGGCAGCTCCAACGCCAGCGCCACAGAAGGACAAAAGCCCCACTTGGGTGCCGAAGCGAACTCTCCCAGCACAGCGCACGCGCCAACACGTCCGCACAGCTGCGATACAAACCACCTGCGAGAACCGCAGAGGCGACCGAGCAGCAGACGGCGTCGCGGCGCCGAGCGCCGGGCGGCGGCGCATCCTCAGCGCACACAGTCCTCAATCGGACCAGCACACTGCAGATGTCCACCGCGCTTCGCACCGGGCCCGCGAGGACCTACTTTGGCCGCACGGCGCCGCGTGCAGGGTGCGCCGGCGCGCAGCTGCGCCGCCTGCCGCCTCCGTCGGCCGGCGCGCCTGCCACTGGCCGCCCCCACCAGCCGGCTGTAGCGCGTGCGCCCACGCACCGCGCGGCCAGCACGCCGGGAGGCCCCCCCTCACCGGCCGGGGACGGTCCCACCCAGCCACCGCCGCGTATCGCTTCACACCCAGATGCCATTCACGTTCGTGGGCATGGTGGGTATCGCTGGAACAACCGGTTGGTAGCTCAACCGATCGTCGCCATCACTGATTCACCTCTAGCGAGAACAACCGCACCACAACGGTTTACCAGTTGTTCATTTGCGTAACGTCACCAGCAAACGTAGGCGTCCATCGCCATTTGCAAATTCAACGATTGTTGCATGCCTGTGTCAGGTGTCACGACACACTATGTCTGCCCACATACACGCAACAACATGTGCACGCTTCGCGAACACGTGGAAGGTGGCCCCCGTACGTATGCGATGTCCATTGCGCGAACGACTGTCAACCGGCCTCTGTCGCATGTCGCAGATGTGGAACGCAGTGCACCATGCTATCACGGTGTGTGAGAAGAGACGACTACGTCTGACAACACGCGCCACTACATCAACAGACGGCTCATGCTGATCGCCATCCAGGGCATACCACACTGCAATCCAGCTCTTATAGGGAGACGACACGTAGCTGAGTGCACAACATTTGGACCGCATGGTTCGCCGTTGTTGGCGCAGTCGTTGTACGGTCACATGTACCACGATGTATCATTCAGTACATGAGGACCAATGTGCAGTACAGTGTGTGATTTGGACGTACAACATCAGCGGACAGTTGACACAGGCCGTACCACAGCGTAGGCTAAGTGCTTCGCCATGCGAATGCCAATGAACAACTGCAAATGCCAATGAACAACTGCAAAGGGCATTGAGCATGTACGTCCTGCTGCCATCCACATTACAGTGTATAGCTGCAAGGTGTTTAACATGAAGCGATACACTGGGGACCGGGCAGTGCGAGTAGCAAACTATATTGCGGGGGTTGCAGTTAGGCAACACTACACTAATTTAACGCGTCGTATGACAATTACAGAGCAGGTTAAGGCCCAACGTGTGTTGGGTTAAGGCCCAACGTGTGTTGGGTTAAGGCCCAACGTGTGTTGGGCTAAGGCCCAACGTGTGTTGGGCTAAGGCCCAACGTGTGTTGGGTTAAGGCCCAACGTGTGTTGGGTTAAGGCCCAACGTGTGTTGGGTTAAGGCCCAACGTGTGTTGGGTTAAGGCCCAACGTGTGTTGGGTTAAGGCCCAACGTGTGTTGGGTTAAGGCCCAACGTGTGTTGGGTTAAGGCCCAACGTGTGTTGGGTTAAGGCCCAACGTGTGTTGGGTTAAGGCCCAACGTGTGTTGGGTTAAGGCCCAACGTGTGTTGGGTTAAGGCCCAACGTGTGTTGGGTTAAGGCCCAACGTGTGTTGGGTTAAGGCCCAACATAGGTTGGGTTAAGGCCCAACATAGGTTGGGTTAAGGCCCAACATAGGTTGGGTTAAGGCGCAACATAGGTTGGGTTAAGGCGCAACATAGGTTGGGTTAAGGCGCAACATAGGTTGGGTTAAGGCGCAACATAGGTTGGGTTAAGGCGCAACATAGGTTGGGTTAAGGCGCAACATAGGTTGGGTTAAGGCGCAACATAGGTTAGGTTAAGGCGCAACATAGGTTAGGTTAAGGCGCAACATAGGTT
>NW_026048197.1:22500-27500 GCF_023864345.2 Schistocerca serialis cubense | reverse complement strand
CGCCCGCGACTGCGCCGTGCCTTCGTAGGGAAGGCGTTGATGCGGGCGCGGAGGGCGTCGATGTATTCACGCCCAGATAGCAGGCGACTGGTGTCGGCGACCCACTGATGTTGGCCACTGACGGCGGCAGAAGATGACAGTGCCGCACCGTCAATGGCGATGTGTAGGCGCGCCGCCCACATTTCCCCAACCTGCGTTGACGATTTGAGGAGGTGGCCCTCCCACATTAGGTGGCGCTCCAGCACCTCGATCTCACGCTGTACCTCATCCATGCCTACACCGTCGCAGGCTGGCCCTATCTTCTTCAGCGCCAGGAGACGGGACCGACGGAGGGTCGGACCCATCCATCGGCAAGATGGAATGCCGAGGCCCCCCTGGGCAACAGGAGCGTGGAAGTATCCCAGGGGGGTGTCCGCCGGAAGGCGGAACCATCTCCTGACGGCGGCCCGGATGGTAACGTCGGCCGACTTCAATGCACCCACCCGGGTGCGGCTGAGGGCCAGCCCGTGGTACAGGCCAGGGAGAAGTACGTTGGTGAGAGCGTGGAGGCGCTGTTGCGGCTTCAGCGGAGCTCGGGAGATGACGTCAAGCTGCTCCACCAGGTGGCTACGTGGATTGAAGACACAGCGACCCGCCGTGGAAAATTGCAGCCCCAGGTACCGGAAGGTTTCACCCACACGCAGGGCAGGCATGGTGGTATTGCCTGCTGTGAAGGTGACATTGCTGTCCACCTTCACCTTCTTCTCGCGCCCTGACGCGACTAAGGCGAGGGTGAAACACTTCCGGGCGTTGATCTGCAGCCCCAGGTGGGCGAGGGCTGCGGTAGCTGCGTCGATGAGGGACTGCAAGCCCCTCGGGGTCGCTGCAAACAGCAAGACGTCATCTGCAAAGGCCGCAGCGTTGACTCTGCGACCGAGGATCCGAGCTCCGATGTGGGAGGGCAGTTGGCCTAAAACATAGTCCACCGCAAAGTTGAACAGGAGGGGGGAGAGGGGATCGCCCTGGCGAACGCCCCGTGCTGGCTGCACAGACACGCCCACGCCGGCGCCGTCCGCTATCGCTGTCGTGCTGCCCTCGTAGCACCGCTCGACATACTCGACAAAGCAATCCGGCAGGCCATGCGCCTTCAGCACGGGGCGAAGGGCAGCATGATCTACCGAATCGAATGCCTTAGATACGTCGATCGATGCCACAAAGACAGAGCGGCAGGAGCGAACTGCGTCGGTGAGAGCAGTGTCCAAGATGAAGGTATTTTCCAACATCCCATCCCGAGGGATGAATGCCCGCTGACGTTCGTCCACAGCACAAGCGCGCATCAGGCGTGACGCGAGAACCTTGTGAAAGGTCCGCGCCAACACCGAGCAGACCGTAATGGGGCGAAAGTCAGCGGGGGATGTTGGTGCAGCCGTTTTCGGGAGAAGGGACGTCCGCGCGCGAAGCAGGCGTTCCGGAAGGGCGCGGGCCAGAAGGAAGAGATTCATCACTTTCACCAGGACTTCGTGCGGCAGACGCCGCAACTCCGCTGGGGTAAGGCCGTCCGGCCCGGCTGCTGATCCCCTGGGCGGCAACGCGGCGGCGACCTCCTCATGTGTGACCGGCCCCCATATGCACTCGAGAGCGACAGGCTCTGAGTGCGGGAGGAGGCGGTCACGAATGAAGCCCGCGGTGGAGATGGGCTTCTTGGTGAAGAGGTCCGCCCAGAAGTCCAGCAGACCAGGGATGGCAGGTGGCGGCTGGAGCAGGGTGCCATCCAAGAGGCCGCGCACGCAACGCGCACGCGACCGTCGGAAGGCATCCTGCGTTCTCGCGTACTCCCAGCGGCGCCGCTTGCGCTTCTGCGTCGGCGGCGCGGCAGGCGGCCGCTTCGATGGTTGGCGCGGCCGCTGTGTCCTGGTGATCGATCTCTCCCCTCTGGACCCGACCGACGCAAGGGCATCCGGGAGCATGCCCAGGATGACATCGGGCGGCGTGCCCCGCCCCAGACCGATGACACGATCCAGGGCAGAGAAACGCTGGGCGGAAGCGGGTAGCCCCGCCAGATGCTCCCAGATGGCGGCGTCAGTTGGCCCCTCCGGCGGCGGCCCGGTGGTGTCGGCCGCGAAGTCCTCGGCTGCGTCGACGGGCGGCGCAGCGGCCTCGCCCGCGTCAGGCAGCGGGCTCGCCGCTCCCCGGCGGGACGCCAGCTCTTCCCCCCGACCGATCTCAAGCGCCTCCATGAATTGGCGGACAAGCTGCTTGTGGGCAGCTTGCCGCCGTCGGCACTTGATTGCCTCAAGCGTTCGGTCGGGGAACATCCTGATGAGCTCTTGATTTACAAAGAAGAACCGGGCGTCCCTCTCGAGGAACAGTTCGGCCTCTGCCTTGGCGAGCGACAGGACTTCTTCCTCCGTCCACCTCGCGCGATGCCTCTCCGTGACGATCTCCGCGTTGGCGGCCGCAAGATGTTGGCGGCGGCGATGGACCCCGAGACCGTTCTTGGTTGTAAAGCTGCGGTGGCACTCACTACAGGTATACATAGCTGCAAAAGTTACAAGATTTTCGGCACGGCCGGTTGGCCGGCTAGGTGCTGGGGGAGTTGGGGTGGCACCTTCAGCGGAAGGGCCACCACTTATTCTCTGCTTACTGCCCCCAACTAAAAAAGGGATAGTGCGAGGGGGGGCTGGTAACCCCCCCAAGCCCCAGGTGCGGTCTTCCACTCTGCTAAAATCAGCGGGCCCACGAGAAGGGGAGAAGACCGCAGGAGAGGAGAGGCTAAGAGGGCTAGGCCCATGTATTGCGCATCACTCTCCCTGTAACTATAACCCAAGGAAGGCACCTCGCAGCTGCAGCACGACTACATCAAGACCGCACTTCGAGAAGCCAAGTCCGGATGCAGCCACACCGCAGCCACTTGGCCACCTTAAGAGAGTCATAGTTACTCCCGCCGTTTACCCGCGCTTGCTTGAATTTCTTCACGTTGACATTCAGAGCACTGGGCAGAAATCACATTGCGTCAACACCCGCTAGGGCCATCGCAATGCTTTGTTTTAATTAGACAGTCGGATTCCCCCAGTCCGTGCCAGTTCTGAGTTGATCGTTGAATGGCGGCCGAAGAGAATCCGCGCACCCGCGCGCCCCCGGAGGAGCACGCTAAGGCGGACGCGGCCTCGCAGCAAGGAAGATCCGTGGGAGGCCAAGGCACGGGACCGAGCTCGGATCCTGCACGCAGGTTGAAGCACCGGGGCGCGAACGCCGCGCAGGCGCGCGCATCCTGCACCGCCGGCCAGCACGAGGCCAACCAACGGCGAGAGCAGACCACGCCCGCGCTAAACGCCCGCACTTACCGGCACCCCTACGGCACTCACCTCGCCCAGGCCCGGCACGTTAGCGCTGACCCACTTCCCGACCAAGCCCGACACGCCCCGATCCTCAGAGCCAATCCTTATCCCGAAGTTACGGATCCAATTTGCCGACTTCCCTTACCTACATTATTCTATCGACTAGAGGCTCTTCACCTTGGAGACCTGCTGCGGATATGGGTACGAACCGGCGCGACACCTCCACGTGGCCCTCTCCCGGATTTTCAAGGTCCGAGGGGAAGATCGGGACACCGCCGCAACTGCGGTGCTCTTCGCGTTCCAAACCCTATCTCCCTGCTAGAGGATTCCAGGGAACTCGAACGCTCATGCAGAAAAGAAAACTCTTCCCCGATCTCCCGACGGCGTCTCCGGGTCCTTTTGGGTTACCCCGACGAGCATCTCTAAAAGAGGGGCCCGACTTGTATCGGTTCCGCTGCCGGGTTCCGGAATAGGAACCGGATTCCCTTTCGCCCAACGGGGGCCAGCACAAAGTGCATCATGCTATGACGGCCCCCATCAACATCGGATTTCTCCTAGGGCTTAGGATCGACTGACTCGTGTGCAACGGCTGTTCACACGAAACCCTTCTCCGCGTCAGCCCTCCAGGGCCTCGCTGGAGTATTTGCTACTACCACCAAGATCTGCACCGACGGCGGCTCCAGGCAGGCTCACGCCCAGACCCTTCTGCGCCCACCGCCGCGACCCTCCTACTCGTCAGGGCTTCGCGGCCGGCCGCAAGGACCGGCCATGACTGCCAGACTGACGGCCGAGTATAGGCACGACGCTTCAGCGCCATCCATTTTCAGGGCTAGTTGCTTCGGCAGGTGAGTTGTTACACACTCCTTAGCGGATTCCGACTTCCATGGCCACCGTCCTGCTGTCTTAAGCAACCAACGCCTTTCATGGTTTCCCATGAGCGTCGATTCGGGCGCCTTAACTCGGCGTTTGGTTCATCCCACAGCGCCAGTTCTGCTTACCAAAAGTGGCCCACTTGGCACTCCGATCCGAGTCGTTTGCTCGCGGCTTCAGCATATCAAGCAAGCCGGAGATCTCACCCATTTAAAGTTTGAGAATAGGTTGAGGTCGTTTCGGCCCCAAGGCCTCTAATCATTCGCTTTACCGGATGAGACTCGTACGAGCACCAGCTATCCTGAGGGAAACTTCGGAGGGAACCAGCTACTAGATGGTTCGATTAGTCTTTCGCCCCTATACCCAGCTCCGACGATCGATTTGCACGTCAGAATCGCTACGGACCTCCATCAGGGTTTCCCCTGACTTCGTCCTGGCCAGGCATAGTTCACCATCTTTCGGGTCCCAACGTGTACGCTCTAGGTGCGCCTCACCTCGCAATGAGGACGAGACGCCCCGGGAGTGCGGAGGCCGCCGCCCCGTGAAGGGCGGGGAAGCCCCATCCTCCCTCGGCCCGCGCAAGGCGAGACCTTCACTTTCATTACGCCTTTAGGTTTCGTACAGCCCAATGACTCGCGCACATGTTAGACTCCTTGGTCCGTGTTTCAAGACGGGTCGTGAAATTGTCCAAAGCTGAAGCGCCGCTGACGGGAGCGATTATTCCGCCCGAGAGCATCCCGAGCCAACAGCGGCGCGGGTCCGGGGCCGGGCCAGGTAGGTCCGTCATCCGGGAAGAACCGCGCGCGCTTGCCG
>NW_026048197.1:15000-17500 GCF_023864345.2 Schistocerca serialis cubense | reverse complement strand
CACTGGGGACCGGGCAGTGCGAGTAGCAAACTATATTGCGGGGGTTGCAGTTAGGCAACACTACACTAATTTAACGCGTCGTATGACAATTACAGAGCAGGTTAAGGCCCAACGTGTGTTGGGTTAAGGCCCAACGTGTGTTGGGTTAAGGCCCAACGTGTGTTGGGTTAAGGCCCAACGTGTGTTGGGTTAAGGCCCAACGTGTGTTGGGTTAAGGCCCAACGTGCGTTGGGTTAAGGCCCAACGTGTGTTGGGTTAAGGCCCAACGTGTGTTGGGTTAAGGCCCAACGTGTGTTGGGTTAAGGCCCAACGTGTGTTGGGTTAAGGCCCAACGTGTGTTGGGTTAAGGCCCAACGTGTGTTGGGTTAAGGCCCAACGTGTGTTGGGTTAAGGCCCAACGTGTGTTGGGTTAAGGCCCAACGTGTGTTGGGTTAAGGCCCAACGTGTGTTGGGTTAAGGCCCAACGTGTGTTGGGTTAAGGCCCAACGTGTGTTGGGTTAAGGCCCAACGTGTGTTGGGTTAAGGCCCAACATAGGTTGGGTTAAGGCCCAACATAGGTTGGGTTAAGGCCCAACATAGGTTGGGTTAAGGCGCAACATAGGTTGGGTTAAGGCGCAACATAGGTTGGGTTAAGGCGCAACATAGGTTGGGTTAAGGCGCAACATAGGTTGGGTTAAGGCGCAACATAGGTTGGGTTAAGGCGCAACATAGGTTGGGTTAAGGCGCAACATAGGTTGGGTTAAGGCGCAACATAGGTTAGGTTAAGGCGCAACATAGGTTAGGTTAAGGCGCAACATAGGTTAGGTTAAGGCGCAACATAGGTTAGGTTAAGGCGCAACATAGGTTAGGTTAAGGCGCAACATAGGTTAGGTTAAGGCGCAACATAGGTTAGGTTAAGGCGCAACATAGGTTAGGTTAAGGCGCAACATAGGTTAGGTTAAGGCGCAACATAGGTTAGGTTAAGGCGCAACATAGGTTAGGTTAAGGCGCAACATAGGTTAGGTTAAGGCGCAACATAGGTTAGGTTAAGGCGCAACATAGGTTAGGTTAAGGCGCAACATAGGTTAGGTTAAGGCGCAACATAGGTTAGGTTAAGGCGCAACATAGGTTAGGTTAAGGCGCAACATAGGTTAGGTTAAGGCGCAACATAGGTTAGGTTAAGGCGCAACATAGGTTAGGTTAAGGCGCAACATAGGTTAGGTTAAGGCGCAACATAGGTTAGGTTAAGGCGCAACATAGGTTAGGTTAAGGCGCAACATAGGTTAGGTTAAGGCGCAACATAGGTTAGGTTGAGGCACAATATAGGTTAGGTTGAGGTACCGTATAGGTTAGGTTAAGGTACAGTATAGTTTAGGTTAAGGTACAGTATAGTTTAGGTTAAGGTACAGTATAGTTTAGGTTAAGGTACAGTATAGTTTAGGTTAAGGTACAGTATAGTTTAGGTTAAGGTACAGTATAGTTTAGGTTAAGGTACAGTATAGTTTAGGTTAAGGTACACATTGTTGTATGGAAAGGTGTAATGGGGGGGGGGGGGGGCGGCCGGTCGGTTTGTTGATTGTGATTATAGTAAGTGGATGCCTGCGGCATCATCTGATTTGCCACGTCAGGATGCACCTTTGGCTCATGACAGGCGGCGCTCCGATTCCATGCTTGTGGCAGACCTGTGTCTTTCATTCCTGCCATTGTTTGTGTGCTGTGAGAGGAGGCAGTATTGTGATGTTGGGTGCACCCCTGTGTAGGACATGTGTGGGTGTTGGTGGCTTAGCTGAGCAATGGTGGTTGTCGGGGGGGTGGGATATTCCGTTTTCTGAGTGGACCTCCCAGTCTGGTTATGACAGTGTGGATTGTCTCATGTGGCGGAGAGGATGCACTGGGTGTTGTTCCATGCTGGTGCTTACATATTGTCTGTGTGCGTGTTACAGGCGGAGAGTAGTGCGTGATAAGAGTGTGTGGCTGCCGTGTGGTTGTGATTGTGAGCAGAGTCTTTCAGCATGTATACGGACAGTTGTATATATTATCTGTATTCTGATGGGTCTATGTATTACTAATCAGCGCCGTGTATACGTTTAATCCGGTTCCAGTCGAAACTGTTGTATCTCTGTACATTAGTGACACGGCGAGCGCGCTATGTAGCTACTCGTCTCGGCAGCTTCCACCGGTGTATGGCAAATGATTATAAGCAATGAGTCGAGTCGTCAATACCGATAGTGTGACGTCACATGTCTGGGGTGGGGGACGCTGCGCCCTTCCGGTGGGTCATGGCCTAGAAAGACGCTCCCCACGCAGGGGGGCTTGGACTGTCATAAACTCTTCCGAGTAATATACTTGCCGTACGTTTTTGCGACTGCGAGTGCAACGCCCACCGGTACCGACATGGATGGAGCGCCTCCTAGCTGACCGCTCAGCATCGGCATTCGTACAGAGAGCAACGCGATCGCGTCTCTAGCTCGTAACTGGTACAGCTCGCAGCTCATGTATAGGGACAGCGGGAATGTCGCAT
>NW_026048197.1:2500-7500 GCF_023864345.2 Schistocerca serialis cubense | reverse complement strand
TGCAACGGGGTCCGCCTCGGGACGCACGAGCACGCACGAGGCGCGTCGCACGCCTTCAGCTCGCCCCACCGGCAGGACGTCCCACGATACATGCCAGTTAAACACCGACGGGCGGTGAACCAACAGCGTGGGACACAAATCCAACTACGAGCTTTTTAACCGCAACAACTTTAATATACGCTATTGGAGCTGGAATTACCGCGGCTGCTGGCACCAGACTTGCCCTCCAATAGATACTCGTTAAAGGATTTAAAGTGTACTCATTCCGATTACGGGGCCTCGGATGAGTCCCGTATCGTTATTTTTCGTCACTACCTCCCCGTGCCGGGAGTGGGTAATTTGCGCGCCTGCTGCCTTCCTTGGATGTGGTAGCCGTTTCTCAGGCTCCCTCTCCGGAATCGAACCCTGATTCCCCGTTACCCGTTACAACCATGGTAGGCGCAGAACCTACCATCGACAGTTGATAAGGCAGACATTTGAAAGATGCGTCGCCGGTACGAGGACCGTGCGATCAGCCCAAAGTTATTCAGAGTCACCAAGGCAAACGGACCGGACGAGCCGACCGATTGGTTTTGATCTAATAAAAGCGTCCCTTCCATCTCTGGTCGGGACTCTGTTTGCATGTATTAGCTCTAGAATTACCACAGTTATCCAAGTAACGTGGGTACGATCTAAGGAACCATAACTGATTTAATGAGCCATTCGCGGTTTCACCTTAATGCGGCTTGTACTGAGACATGCATGGCTTAATCTTTGAGACAAGCATATGACTACTGGCAGGATCAACCAGGGAGCTGCGTCAACTAGAGCTGAGCAGCCGGCCGCCCGGGAGTGTGTCCCGGGGGCCCGCGCGAACACGCAAGCGTCCGCTCAATTATTCTGCAAACAGGAGGAGGCTGAGCTCCCCTGCACCATACACCTCGAAACCCTCTCAGGTCCCGGCGGCGCGCAGCGCCGTCCTAAGTACTTGGTCGGGTTCGAGAGAGGCGCAATCGCCCGGGGTTTGGCGAGTAGACGCTTTAGGTGCGACCACCCGTGCTCCCAACTGAGCTTGCCGCTGCCGACAGAGGCCCGGGAGCGTGCTGTCGTGGCATTGCCGGCGGGAGACAACACGCGCCACCTACGGTGACCGGCAGCTCCAACGCCAGCGCCACAGAAGGACAAAAGCCCCACTTGGGTGCCGAAGCGAACTCTCCCAGCACAGCGCACGCGCCAACACGTCCGCACAGCTGCGATACAAACCACCTGCGAGAACCGCAGAGGCGACCGAGCAGCAGACGGCGTCGCGGCGCCGAGCGCCGGGCGGCGGCGCATCCTCAGCGCACACAGTCCTCAATCGGACCAGCACACTGCAGATGTCCACCGCGCTTCGCACCGGGCCCGCGAGGACCTACTTTGGCCGCACGGCGCCGCGTGCAGGGTGCGCCGGCGCGCAGCTGCGCCGCCTGCCGCCTCCGTCGGCCGGCGCGCCTGCCACTGGCCGCCCCCACCAGCCGGCTGTAGCGCGTGCGCCCACGCACCGCGCGGCCAGCACGCCGGGAGGCCCCCCCTCACCGGCCGGGGACGGTCCCACCCAGCCACCGCCGCGTATCGCTTCACACCCAGATGCCATTCACGTTCGTGGGCATGGTGGGTATCGCTGGAACAACCGGTTGGTAGCTCAACCGATCGTCGCCATCACTGATTCACCTCTAGCGAGAACAACCGCACCACAACGGTTTACCAGTTGTTCATTTGCGTAACGTCACCAGCAAACGTAGGCGTCCATCGCCATTTGCAAATTCAACGATTGTTGCATGCCTGTGTCAGGTGTCACGACACACTATGTCTGCCCACATACACGCAACAACATGTGCACGCTTCGCGAACACGTGGAAGGTGGCCCCCGTACGTATGCGATGTCCATTGCGCGAACGACTGTCAACCGGCCTCTGTCGCATGTCGCAGATGTGGAACGCAGTGCACCATGCTATCACGGTGTGTGAGAAGAGACGACTACGTCTGACAACACGCGCCACTACATCAACAGACGGCTCATGCTGATCGCCATCCAGGGCATACCACACTGCAATCCAGCTCTTATAGGGAGACGACACGTAGCTGAGTGCACAACATTTGGACCGCATGGTTCGCCGTTGTTGGCGCAGTCGTTGTACGGTCACATGTACCACGATGTATCATTCAGTACATGAGGACCAATGTGCAGTACAGTGTGTGATTTGGACGTACAACATCAGCGGACAGTTGACACAGGCCGTACCACAGCGTAGGCTAAGTGCTTCGCCATGCGAATGCCAATGAACAACTGCAAATGCCAATGAACAACTGCAAAGGGCATTGAGCATGTACGTCCTGCTGCCATCCACATTACAGTGTATAGCTGCAAGGTGTTTAACATGAAGCGATACACTGGGGACCGGGCAGTGCGAGTAGCAAACTATATTGCGGGGGTTGCAGTTAGGCAACACTACACTAATTTAACGCGTCGTATGACAATTACAGAGCAGGTTAAGGCCCAACGTGTGTTGGGTTAAGGCCCAACGTGTGTTGGGTTAAGGCCCAACGTGTGTTGGGTTAAGGCCCAACGTGTGTTGGGTTAAGGCCCAACGTGTGTTGGGTTAAGGCCCAACGTGTGTTGGGTTAAGGCCCAACGTGTGTTGGGTTAAGGCCCAACGTGTGTTGGGTTAAGGCCCAACGTGTGTTGGGTTAAGGCCCAACGTGTGTTGGGTTAAGGCCCAACGTGTGTTGGGTTAAGGCCCAACGTGTGTTGGGTTAAGGCCCAACGTGTGTTGGGTTAAGGCCCAACGTGTGTTGGGTTAAGGCCCAACGTGTGTTGGGTTAAGGCCCAACGTGTGTTGGGTTAAGGCCCAACATAGGTTGGGTTAAGGCCCAACATAGGTTGGGTTAAGGCCCAACATAGGTTGGGTTAAGGCGCAACATAGGTTGGGTTAAGGCGCAACATAGGTTGGGTTAAGGCGCAACATAGGTTGGGTTAAGGCGCAACATAGGTTGGGTTAAGGCGCAACATAGGTTGGGTTAAGGCGCAACATAGGTTGGGTTAAGGCGCAACATAGGTTGGGTTAAGGCGCAACATAGGTTAGGTTAAGGCGCAACATAGGTTAGGTTAAGGCGCAACATAGGTTAGGTTAAGGCGCAACATAGGTTAGGTTAAGGCGCAACATAGGTTAGGTTAAGGCGCAACATAGGTTAGGTTAAGGCGCAACATAGGTTAGGTTAAGGCGCAACATAGGTTAGGTTAAGGCGCAACATAGGTTAGGTTAAGGCGCAACATAGGTTAGGTTAAGGCGCAACATAGGTTAGGTTAAGGCGCAACATAGGTTAGGTTAAGGCGCAACATAGGTTAGGTTAAGGCGCAACATAGGTTAGGTTAAGGCGCAACATAGGTTAGGTTAAGGCGCAACATAGGTTAGGTTAAGGCGCAACATAGGTTAGGTTAAGGCGCAACATAGGTTAGGTTAAGGCGCAACATAGGTTAGGTTAAGGCGCAACATAGGTTAGGTTAAGGCGCAACATAGGTTAGGTTAAGGCGCAACATAGGTTAGGTTAAGGCGCAACATAGGTTAGGTTGAGGCACAATATAGGTTAGGTTGAGGTACCGTATAGGTTAGGTTAAGGTACAGTATAGTTTAGGTTAAGGTACAGTATAGTTTAGGTTAAGGTACAGTATAGTTTAGGTTAAGGTACAGTATAGTTTAGGTTAAGGTACAGTATAGTTTAGGTTAAGGTACAGTATAGTTTAGGTTAAGGTACAGTATAGTTTAGGTTAAGGTACACATTGTTGTATGGAAAGGTGTAATGGGGGGGGGGGGGGGGCGGCCGGTCGGTTTGTTGATTGTGATTATAGTAAGTGGATGCCTGCGGCATCATCTGATTTGCCACGTCAGGATGCACCTTTGGCTCATGACAGGCGGCGCTCCGATTCCATGCTTGTGGCAGACCTGTGTCTTTCATTCCTGCCATTGTTTGTGTGCTGTGAGAGGAGGCAGTATTGTGATGTTGGGTGCACCCCTGTGTAGGACATGTGTGGGTGTTGGTGGCTTAGCTGAGCAATGGTGGTTGTCGGGGGGGTGGGATATTCCGTTTTCTGAGTGGACCTCCCAGTCTGGTTATGACAGTGTGGATTGTCTCATGTGGCGGAGAGGATGCACTGGGTGTTGTTCCATGCTGGTGCTTACATATTGTCTGTGTGCGTGTTACAGGCGGAGAGTAGTGCGTGATAAGAGTGTGTGGCTGCCGTGTGGTTGTGATTGTGAGCAGAGTCTTTCAGCATGTATACGGACAGTTGTATATATTATCTGTATTCTGATGGGTCTATGTATTACTAATCAGCGCCGTGTATACGTTTAATCCGGTTCCAGTCGAAACTGTTGTATCTCTGTACATTAGTGACACGGCGAGCGCGCTATGTAGCTACTCGTCTCGGCAGCTTCCACCGGTGTATGGCAAATGATTATAAGCAATGAGTCGAGTCGTCAATACCGATAGTGTGACGTCACATGTCTGGGGTGGGGGACGCTGCGCCCTTCCGGTGGGTCATGGCCTAGAAAGACGCTCCCCACGCAGGGGGGCTTGGACTGTCATAAACTCTTCCGAGTAATATACTTGCCGTACGTTTTTGCGACTGCGAGTGCAACGCCCACCGGTACCGACATGGATGGAGCGCCTCCTAGCTGACCGCTCAGCATCGGCATTCGTACAGAGAGCAACGCGATCGCGTCTCTAGCTCGTAACTGGTACAGCTCGCAGCTCATGTATAGGGACAGCGGGAATGTCGCATATTGGACATAACTCTTCATGAAACGCAAGTTATAGGGGTGGATTGCACATTGCGACTGCGGGAAAAGTCCGCCGTTCATCCGCTGGAGTTGCGAGTTGGGCGGTTAGGGTGGGGCGCCGGTGGAGTGATTGCCGGTCGACGATTTCGTGCGGCAGAGGCGCTGGCGTTGGGGTGCTGTGGTCGACAGAGGACGCAGGCTTTG
>NW_026048196.1:0-23745 GCF_023864345.2 Schistocerca serialis cubense | reverse complement strand
GCTGATCCGGCCGCCTATGCCCCACACGCCTTGCCTCGGAAACCCCAACGCCGCCGCAAACAAACACACAGAGCCAAACCACGCAAGCAAATAATCACCGCCTCTCGCACAACAACACACAGCCCGCCATCTCCGTCGCGATCGATACAAAGACACACAAACGAAGCAGCTCCACACACAGCCAGCCACATGACACGTTTCCTTTCCTTCTCCCCTCCCAGTCACATCACGTCGCTCAAACGGAAAGAAAGAAAGAAACAAACAAACACACGCAGCAACAACACAGACTCTTTCGCACTTTTCAACTTCCGAACAGTGTGGTGGCCCTGAAAAGGGCCGTTTTCTAGTCTCTCCCACCCACAAGCACGGCCGCGGGAAGGCCAGCGCCCGCTGCGACGCAGCCTAACCGCCGAAACCGTACAGGGTGCGCCCCTGCCTCTTCAGGGCGTACACCACGTCCATGGCCGTCACAGTCTTGCGCTTGGCGTGCTCAGTGTACGTCACCGCGTCGCGGATCACGTTCTCCAGGAACACCTTCAGCACCCCGCGGGTCTCCTCGTAGATCAGACCAGAGATGCGCTTCACGCCGCCCCTGCGAGCCAGGCGGCGGATGGCGGGCTTCGTGATGCCCTGGATGTTGTCGCGCAACACCTTGCGGTGCCGCTTGGCGCCACCCTTGCCGAGCCCCTTTCCTCCCTTGCCGCGGCCTGTCATCCTTCCTTCCTCGGGCAAAGCAAAACGTGCACAAACAGCAGCTGCAGCGGCTGGCGAGTCGGCTACGGTCTGCGCCCAGCGCGCCCGCCGCCCCCCTATATAGACTCTGGCCCGCCCTCCCCCCACCACGCGCAACCGAGGGCATATAAGCGCAGCACGGAGGCGCGCGGGCCCGTTGTCAAGGCAGCACCGGACGCCGCGCCGCACCTAACCTCCACGCACGCCGCTCCGCTACCGCTACCGCTACCGCCATGGCCCGCACAAAGCAAACGGCCCGCAAGTCCACCGGCGGAAAGGCGCCGCGCAAAACAGCTCGCCACCAAGGCGGCGAGGAAGAGCGCGCCCGCCACCGGAGGCGTCAAGAAGCCCCACCGCTACAGGCCGGGCACCGTCGCCCTGCGAGAAATCAGGCGCTACCAGAAGAGCACAGAGCTGCTCATCCGCAAGCTGCCATTCCAGCGCCTAGTGCGCGAGATCGCCCAGGACTTCAAGACCGACCTGCGCTTCCAGAGCTCCGCAGTCATGGCCCTGCAGGAGGCCAGCGAGGCCTACCTCGTCGGCCTCTTCGAAGACACCAACCTGTGCGCAATCCACGCCAAGCGCGTCACCATCATGCCCAAGGACATCCAGCTCGCGCGCCGCATCCGCGGCGAGCGCGCCTAAACCGCGCCGCGGCACCGCACCGCACAAACAAAAACGGCCCTTTTCAGGGCCACTAACATCTCTCCGTCGCGAGCAAACTTTGTCGGTCGCCTGCCTCTCGCCCCGCAACCCAAAAACAAAAACCACCACTTCCCGTCCGTCCGCCACACCCGCTCACTCTGCCTGCCTGCTAGCAGCGCGCAACAATCACACATCATCCCTCCCCGGCGCTCCAAGCGCACAATACCCAACGGCCGACGTCACACCGCACGGCTGGCTGGCTGGCCGGCCGCCCGCCGCTTTCGTTTCGAAAACAAAAAAAAAACCCGCACTCCACTCCGACGGCCAACGGCCAGGCAGGCGCGCTCGCTCGCTCTACACGCCGCCGAAATCCCCGCCGACTCCTTCCACATCTCAACGTGCCCCCCGTTGCAAAACATAACACACACAAAGGAACAAAACAAAGACCAGACACGACTCGACAAGACAGACATCCGAGAAGAACGAACGCAGGCAAGCCATCCAACGTATTCAAACAAAACAACGTGACAGAAAACCAACCGTCGGCCGCCGCCACAAACACGGCGACAATCAACCACGACAACAACAACACCGCTTACCGCTACCGCCGCCCACACCCGCCACCGACCCCCGCAATCCAACCACCACGGCACGCAAACAGCATCCCCACGGGCATACAGACAGACACCCACACCAAACGCAACACGACAATCAAAACCTTCCCCGACGTGCTTTGATGGCCCTGAGAAGGGCCGTTTTGGGCCGCGCGTCTCTTGCGCGCCACTAGACGACGACGGGGGGTGGGGACGACGGAGTCAAGCGCCAAACCCTTCCTTTCCCATCTCTTTCTCCTCTACTCTACTCTACTTCTTCTTCTTGGGCGAAGCCTTCGCCTTAGACGGCGTCGTCGCCTTCTTCGGGCGCGGCGCCTTCGGCTTCTTCGTCGGAACCTTGGCGGCCTTCTTCGCCTTCGACGGCGACTTGGCCTTGGCCGGCTTGGCCGCAGCCGCCTTCTTCGCACCCGCGGGAGCGGCCGACGCCGCAGACGCCTTCTTGGCGGCGCCCGCCTTCCGACCGGTCGCCGCCTTCACGCCACCAGCCTTCTTTGCGCCGGCCGCACGGGCGCCCTTCTTCTCCTTGCTGGCCGGAGCGGCGCGCTTCTTCTTGGCACCGCCAGCACGAGCCTTGCCGCCCTCGGCCGCCCCCCCGCCGCCGGCGCCGGCAAGCTTGAACGAGCCGGACGCGCCCTTCCCCTTCGTCTGCACCAGCTCGCCCGCCACGACGGCCGACTTGAGGTACTTCTTGATAAACGGCGCCAGCTTCTCCGCGTCCAGCTTGTAGTGCGCGGCTATGTACTTCTTGATCGCCTGCAGCGACGACCCGCCGCGCTCCTTCAGACTCTTGATGGCGGCCGTCACCATCTCAGAGGTGCGCGGGTGCGCAGGCTTGGCGCGCGGCTTCTTCGCAGACGACGCAGACTTGGCCTTCTTCGTAGTGCCGGTGGCGGCGGGTGCCGCAGCAGTCTCGTTCGTAGCCGCCTGATCTGCCATTTCGACGACGCGCGTAACACACAGCGAGAGCGAGCGGGACGGCAGGCACGCAAGCACAGCACAGCAGCAGAGCAGAGAATCACAAGGCCCAGCCAGTGTCGCGGGCGGGCGCGGACGGCCGAGAGAGCGGCCGCCACTCTGCGCGCCGCCGCGCCGCGCCTCCCGCGCTTGCTACCGCCCAACGTCCGACAGCCTGTGCGGAGCAGCCCCAAACCTGCGCCACAACCGCCCGCGCCTTTCAAACCACCGAGGATGGGGCTACACACAGCCACACCACAGTCGCCAACCAGTCGCCACGGCAGCGCCGCAAACCACGGCCAAACTGCAGCTACCGCGCGCTACAGCCTGGGTCGGCCCGCCGAGAATCGCCGCCCCCGCCCAAATGCCGCCCCCACAGCCCCAGCCGACGACCCGCCACAATGGCCAAACCTTCGGCAAAACTCCCACACCGTCGCCGCGGCAGCCCGGCCAGCGCGGCCGGCGCCACAGCCACACAAGCCGAGGCGTGCGGCGATGACGGCCGTGCAAACGCGCCTCCGCCGCCCCATCGCCTTCCGTCGCCCTCCCGCCGTTTCCCGATCGGCCCGCAGCCGTCGGGCCACATCGCGCGCCGTCCTCCTCCTCTCGCCCGCCAACATTCACAGCCGTTTCTCAACAATTGCCCGCCGCAAACGGACGCCGCCTGCGCAACAGGCGCCGCCGCCCCTCGCCGCTTCCGACCCACAACCCCTCGACCGAGGCAAACCGCAATCCGAATCTACAGACCAACCCAATCTGCCGTCAAGCACACACGACAGCCGACCTTACACGTTACGCGTTACACATTACGTTTACACGTCTACGTTAGGTTAGGTTAGGTGGACGTGGGTTAGGTTAAGGGGACTTGGGTTAGGTTAAGCGTCAAACTTAGGTTAAGCATTCAAACACGTCAGGCGTCAGAGGTTAGGTTAGGTTAGGTTAGGTTACACGTTAGGTTAGGTTAAGGGGTCAGTGCTAGGTTAAGAAGCGTCAAACGTAGGTTAAAAAAGCGTTCAAACGTGAGGCGTGAGCCGGACAGCTTACCTTACGTAGACGTTAGGGGCTCACAGGCTGAGCTCACCTCGCCACACCACAGGTTAGGTTCGGTTCGGTTCGGTTCGCTCGGCTCAGCGTAAAGCGCCGAGGTCAGGGTTACGTTCGTTCACCTTCGGGCGCCACACTTTCGGTTGAAAGGTCGCGACGGGACGACGTCGGCAGGCACGCCGCAAACGAACAAAAACGTACAGACGACGTCGGAAACCGCCGACAGACGGGGGAGCAGCACGACCACGACCAGACACCGAGCGCGAACCAGACACACGCGAACCACCCCCACCGGCCAAAGGGCACCACACAACAACCCAGAGCACCACGTGTCGACACCAGAGCAACCCGCCGCTCACGCGACATGGCTGGCACCGAAGGGCAACCGCCCGCAACTGCGCTTTCCGCGCCGGCCCGGATGCACGTCGTGCTACAACAACACCACTACCGTACACAGCCGCTGTTCACAACATCACTATCAATGGCGCGCCCGCGGCTCGCCGCCGTCGCAGTCGCAGCCCCAACGCCAGCACTTTTGCACCACCATTCACACGCACCGCAACACAGCTCGCCGACACAGCCGAACAAAACAAACACCACACAACAACAACAGCAACAACGCCGCCGCCTCTACTTGTGCCGGCGACCCACCCCGCCGATGGCGCACCTTTCGCCAGCCGGCAATCGACACACACGCACCCACCCACCGGGGCCCAGTGCAAAAAAAAAAAACACACAAAAACAAAAAAACAAAACAACACAAACGACACGGGAAGCGCACACCGCCACTTCGCGCGCACGCCACCAACCAGTCGTCGTCTCAAAATAACAAACACAAACAAAATAAACTAACAACTAGGGCAACACAAAACAAAAACGCCTCGCACGAACCGCCCACAAAAAGGACAAGCACACGCACAGCCTCTGCTGACGACCACGACGCAGCGGCACGCTGCTCCTGTCCCGCGCCCCGCGCCCCACTCGATTCACAACTCACGCGACACCGTCAACGACGGGCTCGCTTCCCGCAACCTACCACCTTTCCGCCACGACGCACAGCCCCAGCCCCACCCGACGACTGCACTTTCACCACCGCCTCCCCCTTCCCCCCCAAAACACACACACACACACACACACACACACACAGCCAGCCAAAAACGCACTCGCGACCCACACATGCACGTGCATCGGCACACGCCAACCAGTCAACGTCGACAACCACACGCCACGCAAGGCTCGAAACGAAAACGAAACCGGCGTCCTTCCACGTTGCCATCAAGCTACGCGACACAAGACACAAGGAACCAACACAACAGCCGGCCCCACTAATTCCCACTCTCACGCCGCAAAAAGCACACCGAAACCGCCAAACACGCACGCACATTCCCCTTCGCACTGACACCACCGACCGGCTCGCTACCACACACCTCTCGGCAGCCGTTTCACGCCAATTCGCCACACAGTCGACAAGCGCCCGCCCTGTACGGCACACGCAACGACGCAGCGCAGCAAAGGGCGCCCGCAACACATACCTCTCCGCCGCCCGACGCGCCAACCGCCACACCACACCGCCAGCCACTCGCAAATTGTGCACTGCCACCAGCCACACGTCCAACACGCCGCGCCGCCTCCGGCCACCCGCCAGGGGGCGCTCACGTCCGCGACAACAGCGCGGCCCGCCGGGCCGGGCCGAACCGAACCGAGCCGCCGCTGCTCTGCACTCGGCACGGCCACACCCTGCTGCAGACCGGGCTCGTCCCTCTGTACGCGTCTGCCTGCGCATCAACACAACACGACCTTTTTTTTTTTTCTCTCTCTCTCTACCGCCATCCCTTCTTCTCGCGTTTTACTCGTTGTTGCAGCAGCGGCGCACACCTACACATCCACAGCCCCAGCCGAGCCGGCCTCACCTCAGGGCCCGCCGCCAGCGTCTCCTCCTCGGGCACAGGTGCGGTGCTGTGGCCGCCCATCCAACCGCATTGCTGGCCGTCCAGCCACCAGGCGTTCCCACTGCCGCGAGCCACGCCGCGCACCGACCCTGCTGCAGAAAACGAAGCATAGCCAGAGACCGACCGATACACAAAGCAAGCCGTCGCCTCGCCTCTTGTCCTTCCTGCCTTCCTTCCGCCCCCGCCCTTCTCACACCACCGCCTCTCCACTTTCGCCCCCCCCTCCTTTTTTTTTTTTTTTTTTTGTTTTCTTCTTTCTTTCTTTGGCCCTCTCTCCTTCCCGCCATGGCGGTTACGGCACCGCCTGCAGCGGCAGATTTTTTGCGCCCACACGCCTACTCCTACCACCATTAACCTTGCCCTGCCCTGCCCTGCCCTGCCCTGCCCTGCCCTGCCCTGCCCATCAACGTCGCAGTCGAACCGACGCTTGCCAACACACTGCCCACGTTCCTTTCTCTTTTCGGCCTACGCCCATTACGCGCCGCCGCCACAGCACCTTCCCTTCCCACAACACACCGACGTCATCACACGCACCCAAAACAGGGGCCACGACCGTGTTCCTCGCCCACTCCCATCCCGCACGGTACGCACATTCCCAACTACTACCGCGCACCCTCCCTTTCCAATCTGTGTGTCTCTGTGTCTGTGTCCTGTCCGCGCGTGACGCCTCTCAACATCCGCCGTCCCCCGTCCCGTTTTCGCCCCCATGCCGTCGTCGCGCCGCCTCCGCCCCTGTCCGCCCCGCACCACACCATACACCGCTGCTTGTCCCGGCCGTTGCCACCAAAGGCGCCGACCGCAAACGCGCCACGCCGCAGCCCCCGTGCGTCTCGCGCTCGCTTGCATCTCCGTGCCGACGCTGCCTCTCTTCCCGCTCGCACTCGACCTCGACAACACAGTCTTTGGCTCCGCCACTGCGTGTTCCGGTGGTACGCACGCTGCAACACGTATGTATTCATTACCAGAGCGATGGCGAGGCATGACAGCATCTCTGTCTGACCAGAGAGTTCTTTATCGCTGCTAGTCGGCGCTTGGACCGCGCCAGACGACAGTAGTGGCACGCACCGGGTCGCCAGGAACAGTTGTTATATATATATATTGTAGCGCGAGTCGGGAGAGGTAGTAGTCGGTCGACAGTAGTAGCGGGTGGACGGTTGTACTGAGCGGGCGTCGGCGGCGTGCTCTGCTCGTCTCGCGACTCTGGTCACGGTTCGGGACGATGTATAGTCTATTGTGTTATAATCAAAAGGTGGTGTGACGCTGCATTGCGCAAATCTGATAACGTATGTTCATTGTACTTATTTTGTTCAACAACAAAAGCCCCACTATTACTTTTTTTCTAAAGTAACTTTTGTCTCTTAACGAAAAACATTCACTTTTTAAAGACTACTTCCTATGGCATTTCCCTCCAAGGAGTGCAATTAATTACCAGCCAGCACTCATTCATTGCACACAGCTGTGTAAGGGGTATCTACAATTGAGGAGCGGATATAAATGCAATTTTTTGTTTTTTTTTTTGTTTTTTTTTTTTTTTTTTGTGTGTGTGTTGTAACCTCCCAGCAACATTTAAAATAATGGACAATGTTATTTACGGATGCTAATGGACATTGCGCTAATTGTAACCTCGCCCACAATGAGAGGTATTGAAAATGGCAACAAAAATGTGAAATTCGCAATCTGACTCAAATATAAAGTCTTCACACAACATTTAAAAACGTCCGTTCAGTGACAAGAAACTTCAATTAAACCGAAATATCGGTCTTTGGCCCTGTGCAAAACAATCAGAATTAATGTCTTACCTCCGAATAAATGGATGTCACATTTCTGCTCTGGTTGTTGCGCAGCGCTTGGAGGAACTGCATTGCAAATAATAATATTCTCTTTTTTTGTGATTTTAGTGACATTTTTCTTCAAAGAAGTGGAATGAAATGTGAAGTGCAACGAACTCTTTAGTTCAATAAACAATTAAATGTTTGAAAAATGCTTTTGAAATAAAAATTATTACTGGGGAACTTGTTGGAGAATAATTACAATAAATACAATTTTTCATTATCTAATGATTATATTAATTAACAGTATACCTTATTCACCATCTTGACCAGTGTTGCCGACCGCCTACATCACACAACCGCACTCGGCTGCTACTACTGACCGACCGCTCTGCATGACGACTATTAGCGTACTGCACGCGACGACTACTGACAGAGTACAGCCCTCAACTACACAGAGCTACGGACTCGCAACGACTACTGACTGACTGACTGACTGAGAACCGCTCGCAACACTCGCGCAGTCCAGCGCAAACTCTCTGGTCACAGATGCTACAATGTCTCGCCATCGCTACTATGTTACATACGTGTTTCAGTGTCTTTTTCATTGGGGTAACGATCTTTGGCTCTTTTTATTCTGAATACAGGGCCAAAGGTCAACGCTGCTGCCCTTATACAATTTATCAGGTTTCATTATGTCTGTTGCAATGTTACATACGGTTCACTCTTTCATTAATATTATCGTTGGGTTTGTTTTGTAGGGACGTTAACATTCTGGCACATTTTTATTATCATCGGACTCTCTGCTATTTGTGCAGGGAGGTTATACCTGGGTCCATTTCCATTTCCATTTACATTTTAATATTGATAGACTTTTTGTTTTTCCTTCTTTTTTTTTTTTTTTTGTTGTTTTTTTTTTTGTTTTGTTTTTCCCGCTCTCACCACCACCGCCGCATCACGCCTTCCGTTTTCTTGGTTTCTTTTCTGTTCTTCAACTGCTTCAACATCACCGCGCCCCATTTCCACACCACAGCCATCAGCCTCCAAGACGGGCGGGCGCAGTGTGCCATTTCCGGCGCACAAGCACACCCGTACGGTACTCTCCTCGCCCCCACGCCACCAACAACACAGCGACCACGCGGCTTTCAGGCATGGCACGGCACGGCACCGGCGAAATGCGCCGCCCCCGCCCCTCCGCGCATCCGTCCGTCTCGCCACGTTCACTGACAGCCGCGTCTGCGGCTACACCACGACAACCACAACACAACACCGCTCCCCTCCCTGGCAACTCACATTGTTTTTCTCCTCCTCTTTTGCACAAACCACAACGCCGAGCACAGGCGCAAGCCACCCACACCGCGCCCCTCCCCGTCCCGTCTTTGGCCGCCGCTCCTCGTTTCCTCGTTTGCCCCCTCCCATCTCCCGAAATGCCATGCCAGCAGCGTTACGCATGCCCCTCCCCTGTCCACACAACACTACCGCCTAACGAACAGCCTTCCGGGCCACATGCAGGGCACGCCCACCTCCAAACACTGCCAATTCACGGACGCACGCACGCACGCACGCACGCACGCACGCACACACACACACACACACACACACACACACACACACACACACACACACACACACTCACTTTCTCGACACCTTTCTGTACGGAGGGTGCGTCATCTCGACCGTGACAGAGTGACGGCAACTATCGACGATCCATTTCCCCCCACTGGTAAAACATGTCCACTAACACCTACATACATCATTCAAGTACACAGACAATAGCATACACACAATGGGAGGGCACACGAACATGGACGGCACGGCACTGTCATACACTCTTCCTCAGAACCATATCAACAAACGTTACGTACATCCGGGAAAGCGAAAGCGAACGCGAAAGCGAAAGCAAAAGCAAAGGCAAAGCCCAATGCAGCCGTCAAAGGTAACGTTCACCACGGCAGACACTTGCAGCCGCGCCGCCGTTAAACGCATTTCAGTGCGGCTCCAATACGCCTCCGACACGGGAACGTTCCGTTGCTCTACGAATGCGTTTCTCCCCTTTTTCCCTTCCCCCCCTCCTTGCACTCTTGCCTCATTCCTCACGTTCTGCCCGGACATTCGACCGATCAAAGTCAACCTTTCGTTACCGTTCTCAGCGCGACGGTGTACAACAGTATGACGGGTGTGCCCACGACTTCGGTTCAGTTGCGTGACGCCGGTCTATCGCGCCGATCGACAGTTACTCAGGGGGCGACGGATCGGACCACGTCACCGACACACAAAACACTTTCAAAACAAACAAATACATACCGGATGGACACAGACAAACACGTGTACAGACATTCGCCAAACAAACGACCGCCGCCGCCGTCGTCGCGCTTACTGTATACTGCACTGGACACGCGTGCATCTTGAATGACGACATCGGTGTGCGTGCGTCGTACGCAATCAGTCAGACACGGCTATCAAACATCAGAGTCGAATGGTACATCATCGTGCGTGTCGCCGTACACGTACAGTACAATACAACAACAATGCGTCTTAATGGCACGTTCATTTCAACGTCACTCACACACCTCCACGCTGCAGTTACGTCGCACCATTGTCAAACTCGGCGTACAGCAAAGGGAATAGTGGGCGGCAAAAAAAAAAAAAAAAAACCAAACAAAAACATTTCACATTTCACCCTCGCCATGTATGATGTGCAAACAAAACAAACCCGCAAACGGCCGTCGTTACGGTGACACAAAAGTCGCCGATCGCACTGTCCCCCCTCGCAGACGGGTAACACACACACACACACCAACAACACCAATGGGTCAAAAACCACGCCAACGAGGCGTGCCACCATTCCACGCCACGGCGACCAACCTCGTGGCCGTACCCCGCGCAACACGCTTTGACGCGCCCCCCCCACCCACAATCAAAATGCACACATACATCACAGCCGTCCACACAAACAACAACAACAACAATTCCGCCCTTCCCGCAAAAGGCAAGTTGGTGGCCCTGAAAAGGGCCGTTTTGCCGCTCTCGCAACGGACGAGCCTTCTCCATCCTTCCTTCCTTCCATTCCAGAGCCACCCCCTTACTTGGAGCTCGTGTACTTGGTCACCGCCTTCGTGCCCTCGCTCACGGCGTGCTTGGCCAGCTCGCCAGGCAGCAACAGCCGCACAGCGGTCTGGATCTCGCGGGACGTGATGGTCGAGCGCTTGTTGTAGTGCGCCAGGCGAGAAGCCTCGGCCGCAATGCGCTCGAAAATGTCGTTCACGAAGCTGTTCATGATGCTCATCGCCTTCGACGAGATGCCCGTGTCAGGGTGCACCTGCTTCAGCACCTTGTAGATGTAGATGGCATAGCTCTCCTTCCTCTTGCGCTTCTTCTTCTTGTCGCCCTTCGAAATGTTCTTCTGCGCCTTGCCAGCCTTCTTGGCGGCCTTCCCGCTAGTCTTGGGCGGCATCTCGAACCAACGTACGGCAGCAGCAACACCAGTAGCAAGCGCTCCGCTCTAGTCAGCGTCTCCCCACACAGTGGCACCCGCCGCCAGCCGCCGCCGCACCTTTACCAGCTCGCCCTGTTGCGGCCGCCGACCAATGGGGCGCGCGCGCAACCGGCCGCCGCACCCGAGCCCATAAAGCACCCCCACCCCGGCTGCGCCGGCACGCACTCCGCTGCTCGACTCGCTGCCGCTCGCACCGGTCGTTTTCGTTTCCGTTTCGTGTGCACCGTCGCTAGCCCATCGCCATGTCCGGACGCGGAAAGGGAGGCAAAGTCAAGGGCAAGTCAAAGTCCCGCTCAAGCAGGGCCGGGCTCCAGTTCCCGGTCGGCAGAATCCACCGCCTCCTGCGCAAGGGAAACTACGCAGAGCGCGTCGGCGCCGGGGCGCCCGTCTACCTCGCCGCCGTCATGGAGTACCTCGCGGCTGAGGTGCTCGAGCTGGCCGGAAACGCGGCCCGCGACAACAAGAAGACGCGCATCATCCCGCGCCACCTGCAGCTTGCCATCCGCAACGACGAGGAGCTCAACAAGCTCCTGTCGGGCGTCACCATCGCACAGGGTGGTGTCCTGCCCAACATCCAGGCCGTCCTGCTGCCAAAGAAGACCGAGAAGAAGGCCTAAAGGAGGCCAGGCAATCGCAGCGCCGCGTGCTCCCCTGCACGCAACGCGCTTTGCCGGCTCGGCCCACAACAATCGGCCCTTTTCAGGGCCACCACACAAACCTACGTCCAAAGCAAAATTTCAGTCGTCCTCGCCGCACCTTGTTTTGTTTCAACTTTGCACTGTCACAGCACAGCCGCCGCCGGCGCACGTCCGCCATCTTGTCGTCCACACAGCCCGTGTGGCCCAACACACACACACACATTTTGCACGGTCGCAGTCGCCTTCCAAACCGACAACGGCAGCAATAATGACCATTGTTAAAGGGAGGCGTGTCGACACACCGCCCTCCACTCCCGCGCGCAACGGCCGTCGACACGAACGAAACAGCTGATCCGGCCGCCTATGCCCACACGCCTTGCCTCGGAAACCCCAACGCCGCCGCAAACAAACACACAGAGCCAAACCACGCAAGCAAATAATCACCGCCTCTCGCACAACAACACACAGCCCGCCATCTCCGTCGCGATCGATACAAAGACACACAAACGAAGCAGCTCCACACACAGCCAGCCACATGACACGTTTCCTTTCCTTCTCCCCTCCCAGTCACATCACGTCGCTCAAACGGAAAGAAAGAAAGAAACAAACAAACACACGCAGCAACAACACAGACTCTTTCGCACTTTTCAACTTCCGAACAGTGTGGTGGCCCTGAAAAGGGCCGTTTTCTAGTCTCTCCCACCCACAAGCACGGCCGCGGGAAGGCCAGCGCCCGCTGCGACGCAGCCTAACCGCCGAAACCGTACAGGGTGCGCCCCTGCCTCTTCAGGGCGTACACCACGTCCATGGCCGTCACAGTCTTGCGCTTGGCGTGCTCAGTGTACGTCACCGCGTCGCGGATCACGTTCTCCAGGAACACCTTCAGCACCCCGCGGGTCTCCTCGTAGATCAGACCAGAGATGCGCTTCACGCCGCCCCTGCGAGCCAGGCGGCGGATGGCGGGCTTCGTGATGCCCTGGATGTTGTCGCGCAACACCTTGCGGTGCCGCTTGGCGCCACCCTTGCCGAGCCCCTTTCCTCCCTTGCCGCGGCCTGTCATCCTTCCTTCCTCGGGCAAAGCAAAACGTGCACAAACAGCAGCTGCAGCGGCTGGCGAGTCGGCTACGGTCTGCGCCCAGCGCGCCCGCCGCCCCCCTATATAGACTCTGGCCCGCCCTCCCCCCACCACGCGCAACCGAGGGCATATAAGCGCAGCACGGAGGCGCGCGGGCCCGTTGTCAAGGCAGCACCGGACGCCGCGCCGCACCTAACCTCCACGCACGCCGCTCCGCTACCGCTACCGCTACCGCCATGGCCCGCACAAAGCAAACGGCCCGCAAGTCCACCGGCGGAAAGGCGCCGCGCAAACAGCTCGCCACCAAGGCGGCGAGGAAGAGCGCGCCCGCCACCGGAGGCGTCAAGAAGCCCCACCGCTACAGGCCGGGCACCGTCGCCCTGCGAGAAATCAGGCGCTACCAGAAGAGCACAGAGCTGCTCATCCGCAAGCTGCCATTCCAGCGCCTAGTGCGCGAGATCGCCCAGGACTTCAAGACCGACCTGCGCTTCCAGAGCTCCGCAGTCATGGCCCTGCAGGAGGCCAGCGAGGCCTACCTCGTCGGCCTCTTCGAAGACACCAACCTGTGCGCAATCCACGCCAAGCGCGTCACCATCATGCCCAAGGACATCCAGCTCGCGCGCCGCATCCGCGGCGAGCGCGCCTAAACCGCGCCGCGGCACCGCACCGCACAAACAAAAACGGCCCTTTTCAGGGCCACTAACATCTCTCCGTCGCGAGCAAACTTTGTCGGTCGCCTGCCTCTCGCCCCGCAACCCAAAAACAAAAACCACCACTTCCCGTCCGTCCGCCACACCCGCTCACTCTGCCTGCCTGCTAGCAGCGCGCAACAATCACACATCATCCCTCCCCGGCGCTCCAAGCGCACAATACCCAACGGCCGACGTCACACCGCACGGCTGGCTGGCTGGCCGGCCGCCCGCCGCTTTCGTTTCGAAAACAAAAAAAAAACCCGCACTCCACTCCGACGGCCAACGGCTAGGCAGGCGCGCTCGCTCGCTCTACACGCCGCCGAAATCCCCGCCGACTCCTTCCACATCTCAACGTGCCCCCCGTTGCAAAACATAACACACACAAAGGAACAAAACAAAGACCAGACACGACTCGACAAGACAGACATCCGAGAAGAACGAACGCAGGCAAGCCATCCAACGTATTCAAACAAAACAACGTGACAGAAAACCAACCGTCGGCCGCCGCCACAAACACGGCGACAATCAACCACGACAACAACAACACCGCTTACCGCTACCGCCGCCCACACCCGCCACCGACCCCCGCAATCCAACCACCACGGCACGCAAACAGCATCCCCACGGGCATACAGACAGACACCCACACCAAACGCAACACGACAATCAAAACCTTCCCCGACGTGCTTTGATGGCCCTGAGAAGGGCCGTTTTGGGCCGCGCGTCTCTTGCGCGCCACTAGACGACGACGGGGGGTGGGGACGACGGAGTCAAGCGCCAAACCCTTCCTTTCCCATCTCTTTCTCCTCTACTCTACTCTACTTCTTCTTCTTGGGCGAAGCCTTCGCCTTAGACGGCGTCGTCGCCTTCTTCGGGCGCGGCGCCTTCGGCTTCTTCGTCGGAACCTTGGCGGCCTTCTTCGCCTTCGACGGCGACTTGGCCTTGGCCGGCTTGGCCGCAGCCGCCTTCTTCGCACCCGCGGGAGCGGCCGACGCCGCAGACGCCTTCTTGGCGGCGCCCGCCTTCCGACCGGTCGCCGCCTTCACGCCACCAGCCTTCTTTGCGCCGGCCGCACGGGCGCCCTTCTTCTCCTTGCTGGCCGGAGCGGCGCGCTTCTTCTTGGCACCGCCAGCACGAGCCTTGCCGCCCTCGGCCGCCCCCCCGCCGCCGGCGCCGGCAAGCTTGAACGAGCCGGACGCGCCCTTCCCCTTCGTCTGCACCAGCTCGCCCGCCACGACGGCCGACTTGAGGTACTTCTTGATAAACGGCGCCAGCTTCTCCGCGTCCAGCTTGTAGTGCGCGGCTATGTACTTCTTGATCGCCTGCAGCGACGACCCGCCGCGCTCCTTCAGACTCTTGATGGCGGCCGTCACCATCTCAGAGGTGCGCGGGTGCGCAGGCTTGGCGCGCGGCTTCTTCGCAGACGACGCAGACTTGGCCTTCTTCGTAGTGCCGGTGGCGGCGGGTGCCGCAGCAGTCTCGTTCGTAGCCGCCTGATCTGCCATTTCGACGACGCGCGTAACACACAGCGAGAGCGAGCGGGACGGCAGGCACGCAAGCACAGCACAGCAGCAGAGCAGAGAATCACAAGGCCCAGCCAGTGTCGCGGGCGGGCGCGGACGGCCGAGAGAGCGGCCGCCACTCTGCGCGCCGCCGCGCCGCGCCTCCCGCGCTTGCTACCGCCCAACGTCCGACAGCCTGTGCGGAGCAGCCCCAAACCTGCGCCACAACCGCCCGCGCCTTTCAAACCACCGAGGATGGGGCTACACACAGCCACACCACAGTCGCCAACCAGTCGCCACGGCAGCGCCGCAAACCACGGCCAAACTGCAGCTACCGCGCGCTACAGCCTGGGTCGGCCCGCCGAGAATCGCCGCCCCCGCCCAAATGCCGCCCCCACAGCCCCAGCCGACGACCCGCCACAATGGCCAAACCTTCGGCAAAACTCCCACACCGTCGCCGCGGCAGCCCGGCCAGCGCGGCCGGCGCCACAGCCACACAAGCCGAGGCGTGCGGCGATGACGGCCGTGCAAACGCGCCTCCGCCGCCCCATCGCCTTCCGTCGCCCTCCCGCCGTTTCCCGATCGGCCCGCAGCCGTCGGGCCACATCGCGCGCCGTCCTCCTCCTCTCGCCCGCCAACATTCACAGCCGTTTCTCAACAATTGCCCGCCGCAAACGGACGCCGCCTGCGCAACAGGCGCCGCCGCCCCTCGCCGCTTCCGACCCACAACCCCTCGACCGAGGCAAACCGCAATCCGAATCTACAGACCAACCCAATCTGCCGTCAAGCACACACGACAGCCGACCTTACACGTTACGCGTTACACATTACGTTTACACGTCTACGTTAGGTTAGGTTAGGTGGACGTGGGTTAGGTTAAGGGGACTTGGGTTAGGTTAAGCGTCAAACTTAGGTTAAGCATTCAAACACGTCAGGCGTCAGAGGTTAGGTTAGGTTAGGTTAGGTTACACGTTAGGTTAGGTTAAGGGGTCAGTGCTAGGTTAAGAAGCGTCAAACGTAGGTTAAAAAAGCGTTCAAACGTGAGGCGTGAGCCGGACAGCTTACCTTACGTAGACGTTAGGGGCTCACAGGCTGAGCTCACCTCGCCACACCACAGGTTAGGTTCGGTTCGGTTCGGTTCGCTCGGCTCAGCGTAAAGCGCCGAGGTCAGGGTTACGTTCGTTCACCTTCGGGCGCCACACTTTCGGTTGAAAGGTCGCGACGGGACGACGTCGGCAGGCACGCCGCAAACGAACAAAAACGTACAGACGACGTCGGAAACCGCCGACAGACGGGGGAGCAGCACGACCACGACCAGACACCGAGCGCGAACCAGACACACGCGAACCACCCCCACCGGCCAAAGGGCACCACACAACAACCCAGAGCACCACGTGTCGACACCAGAGCAACCCGCCGCTCACGCGACATGGCTGGCACCGAAGGGCAACCGCCCGCAACTGCGCTTTCCGCGCCGGCCCGGATGCACGTCGTGCTACAACAACACCACTACCGTACACAGCCGCTGTTCACAACATCACTATCAATGGCGCGCCCGCGGCTCGCCGCCGTCGCAGTCGCAGCCCCAACGCCAGCACTTTTGCACCACCATTCACACGCACCGCAACACAGCTCGCCGACACAGCCGAACAAAACAAACACCACACAACAACAACAGCAACAACGCCGCCGCCTCTACTTGTGCCGGCGACCCACCCCGCCGATGGCGCACCTTTCGCCAGCCGGCAATCGACACACACGCACCCACCCACCGGGGCCCAGTGCAAAAAAAAAAACACACAAAAACAAAAAAACAAAACAACACAAACGACACGGGAAGCGCACACCGCCACTTCGCGCGCACGCCACCAACCAGTCGTCGTCTCAAAATAACAAACACAAACAAAATAAACTAACAACTAGGGCAACACAAAACAAAAACGCCTCGCACGAACCGCCCACAAAAAGGACAAGCACACGCACAGCCTCTGCTGACGACCACGACGCAGCGGCACGCTGCTCCTGTCCCGCGCCCCGCGCCCCACTCGATTCACAACTCACGCGACACCGTCAACGACGGGCTCGCTTCCCGCAACCTACCACCTTTCCGCCACGACGCACAGCCCCAGCCCCACCCGACGACTGCACTTTCACCACCGCCTCCCCCTTCCCCCCCAAAACACACACACACACACACACACACAGCCAGCCAAAAACGCACTCGCGACCCACACATGCACGTGCATCGGCACACGCCAACCAGTCAACGTCGACAACCACACGCCACGCAAGGCTCGAAACGAAAACGAAACCGGCGTCCTTCCACGTTGCCATCAAGCTACGCGACACAAGACACAAGGAACCAACACAACAGCCGGCCCCACTAATTCCCACTCTCACGCCGCAAAAAGCACACCGAAACCGCCAAACACGCACGCACATTCCCCTTCGCACTGACACCACCGACCGGCTCGCTACCACACACCTCTCGGCAGCCGTTTCACGCCAATTCGCCACACAGTCGACAAGCGCCCGCCCTGTACGGCACACGCAACGACGCAGCGCAGCAAAGGGCGCCCGCAACACATACCTCTCCGCCGCCCGACGCGCCAACCGCCACACCACACCGCCAGCCACTCGCAAATTGTGCACTGCCACCAGCCACACGTCCAACACGCCGCGCCGCCTCCGGCCACCCGCCAGGGGGCGCTCACGTCCGCGACAACAGCGCGGCCCGCCGGGCCGGGCCGAACCGAACCGAGCCGCCGCTGCTCTGCACTCGGCACGGCCACACCCTGCTGCAGACCGGGCTCGTCCCTCTGTACGCGTCTGCCTGCGCATCAACACAACACGACCTTTTTTTTTTTTCTCTCTCTCTCTACCGCCATCCCTTCTTCTCGCGTTTTACTCGTTGTTGCAGCAGCGGCGCACACCTACACATCCACAGCCCCAGCCGAGCCGGCCTCACCTCAGGGCCCGCCGCCAGCGTCTCCTCCTCGGGCACAGGTGCGGTGCTGTGGCCGCCCATCCAACCGCATTGCTGGCCGTCCAGCCACCAGGCGTTCCCACTGCCGCGAGCCACGCCGCGCACCGACCCTGCTGCAGAAAACGAAGCATAGCCAGAGACCGACCGATACACAAAGCAAGCCGTCGCCTCGCCTCTTGTCCTTCCTGCCTTCCTTCCGCCCCCGCCCTTCTCACACCACCGCCTCTCCACTTTCGCCCCCCCCTCCTTTTTTTTTTTTTTTTTTTGTTTTCTTCTTTCTTTCTTTGGCCCTCTCTCCTTCCCGCCATGGCGGTTACGGCACCGCCTGCAGCGGCAGATTTTTTGCGCCCACACGCCTACTCCTACCACCATTAACCTTGCCCTGCCCTGCCCTGCCCTGCCCTGCCCTGCCCTGCCCTGCCCATCAACGTCGCAGTCGAACCGACGCTTGCCAACACACTGCCCACGTTCCTTTCTCTTTTCGGCCTACGCCCATTACGCGCCGCCGCCACAGCACCTTCCCTTCCCACAACACACCGACGTCATCACACGCACCCAAAACAGGGGCCACGACCGTGTTCCTCGCCCACTCCCATCCCGCACGGTACGCACATTCCCAACTACTACCGCGCACCCTCCCTTTCCAATCTGTGTGTCTCTGTGTCTGTGTCCTGTCCGCGCGTGACGCCTCTCAACATCCGCCGTCCCCCGTCCCGTTTTCGCCCCCATGCCGTCGTCGCGCCGCCTCCGCCCCTGTCCGCCCCGCACCACACCATACACCGCTGCTTGTCCCGGCCGTTGCCACCAAAGGCGCCGACCGCAAACGCGCCACGCCGCAGCCCCCGTGCGTCTCGCGCTCGCTTGCATCTCCGTGCCGACGCTGCCTCTCTTCCCGCTCGCACTCGACCTCGACAACACAGTCTTTGGCTCCGCCACTGCGTGTTCCGGTGGTACGCACGCTGCAACACGTATGTATTCATTACCAGAGCGATGGCGAGGCATGACAGCATCTCTGTCTGACCAGAGAGTTCTTTATCGCTGCTAGTCGGCGCTTGGACCGCGCCAGACGACAGTAGTGGCACGCACCGGGTCGCCAGGAACAGTTGTTATATATATATATTGTAGCGCGAGTCGGGAGAGGTAGTAGTCGGTCGACAGTAGTAGCGGGTGGACGGTTGTACTGAGCGGGCGTCGGCGGCGTGCTCTGCTCGTCTCGCGACTCTGGTCACGGTTCGGGACGATGTATAGTCTATTGTGTTATAATCAAAAGGTGGTGTGACGCTGCATTGCGCAAATCTGATAACGTATGTTCATTGTACTTATTTTGTTCAACAACAAAAGCCCCACTATTACTTTTTTTCTAAAGTAACTTTTGTCTCTTAACGAAAAACATTCACTTTTTAAAGACTACTTCCTATGGCATTTCCCTCCAAGGAGTGCAATTAATTACCAGCCAGCACTCATTCATTGCACACAGCTGTGTAAGGGGTATCTACAATTGAGGAGCGGATATAAATGCAATTTTTTGTTTTTTTTTTGTTTTTTTTTTTTTTTTGTGTGTGTGTTGTAACCTCCCAGCAACATTTAAAATAATGGACAATGTTATTTACGGATGCTAATGGACATTGCGCTAATTGTAACCTCGCCCACAATGAGAGGTATTGAAAATGGCAACAAAAATGTGAAATTCGCAATCTGACTCAAATATAAAGTCTTCACACAACATTTAAAAACGTCCGTTCAGTGACAAGAAACTTCAATTAAACCGAAATATCGGTCTTTGGCCCTGTGCAAAACAATCAGAATTAATGTCTTACCTCCGAATAAATGGATGTCACATTTCTGCTCTGGTTGTTGCGCAGCGCTTGGAGGAACTGCATTGCAAATAATAATATTCTCTTTTTTTGTGATTTTAGTGACATTTTTCTTCAAAGAAGTGGAATGAAATGTGAAGTGCAACGAACTCTTTAGTTCAATAAACAATTAAATGTTTGAAAAATGCTTTTGAAATAAAAATTATTACTGGGGAACTTGTTGGAGAATAATTACAATAAATACAATTTTTCATTATCTAATGATTATATTAATTAACAGTATACCTTATTCACCATCTTGACCAGTGTTGCCGACCGCCTACATCACACAACCGCACTCGGCTGCTACTACTGACCGACCGCTCTGCATGACGACTATTAGCGTACTGCACGCGACGACTACTGACAGAGTACAGCCCTCAACTACACAGAGCTACGGACTCGCAACGACTACTGACTGACTGACTGACTGAGAACCGCTCGCAACACTCGCGCAGTCCAGCGCAAACTCTCTGGTCACAGATGCTACAATGTCTCGCCATCGCTACTATGTTACATACGTGTTTCAGTGTCTTTTTCATTGGGGTAACGATCTTTGGCTCTTTTTATTCTGAATACAGGGCCAAAGGTCAACGCTGCTGCCCTTATACAATTTATCAGGTTTCATTATGTCTGTTGCAATGTTACATACGGTTCACTCTTTCATTAATATTATCGTTGGGTTTGTTTTGTAGGGACGTTAACATTCTGGCACATTTTTATTATCATCGGACTCTCTGCTATTTGTGCAGGGAGGTTATACCTGGGTCCATTTCCATTTCCATTTACATTTTAATATTGATAGACTTTTTGTTTTTCCTTCTTTTTTTTTTTTTTTGTTGTTTTTTTTTTGTTTTGTTTTTCCCGCTCTCACCACCACCGCCGCATCACGCCTTCCGTTTTCTTGGTTTCTTTTCTGTTCTTCAACTGCTTCAACATCACCGCGCCCCATTTCCACACCACAGCCATCAGCCTCCAAGACGGGCGGGCGCAGTGTGCCATTTCCGGCGCACAAGCACACCCGTACGGTACTCTCCTCGCCCCCACGCCACCAACAACACAGCGACCACGCGGCTTTCAGGCATGGCACGGCACGGCACCGGCGAAATGCGCCGCCCCCGCCCCTCCGCGCATCCGTCCGTCTCGCCACGTTCACTGACAGCCGCGTCTGCGGCTACACCACGACAACCACAACACAACACCGCTCCCCTCCCTGGCAACTCACATTGTTTTTCTCCTCCTCTTTTGCACAAACCACAACGCCGAGCACAGGCGCAAGCCACCCACACCGCGCCCCTCCCCGTCCCGTCTTTGGCCGCCGCTCCTCGTTTCCTCGTTTGCCCCCTCCCATCTCCCGAAATGCCATGCCAGCAGCGTTACGCATGCCCCTCCCCTGTCCACACAACACTACCGCCTAACGAACAGCCTTCCGGGCCACATGCAGGGCACGCCCACCTCCAAACACTGCCAATTCACGGACGCACGCACGCACGCACGCACGCACGCACGCACACACACACACACACACACACACACACACACACACACACACACACACACACTCACTTTCTCGACACCTTTCTGTACGGAGGGTGCGTCATCTCGACCGTGACAGAGTGACGGCAACTATCGACGATCCATTTCCCCCCACTGGTAAAACATGTCCACTAACACCTACATACATCATTCAAGTACACAGACAATAGCATACACACAATGGGAGGGCACACGAACATGGACGGCACGGCACTGTCATACACTCTTCCTCAGAACCATATCAACAAACGTTACGTACATCCGGGGAAAGCGAAAGCGAACGCGAAAGCGAAAGCAAAAGCAAAGGCAAAGCCCAATGCAGCCGTCAAAGGTAACGTTCACCACGGCAGACACTTGCAGCCGCGCCGCCGTTAAACGCATTTCAGTGCGGCTCCAATACGCCTCCGACACGGGAACGTTCCGTTGCTCTACGAATGCGTTTCTCCCCTTTTTCCCTTCCCCCCTCCTTGCACTCTTGCCTCATTCCTCACGTTCTGCCCGGACATTCGACCGATCAAAGTCAACCTTTCGTTACCGTTCTCAGCGCGACGGTGTACAACAGTATGACGGGTGTGCCCACGACTTCGGTTCAGTTGCGTGACGCCGGTCTATCGCGCCGATCGACAGTTACTCAGGGGGCGACGGATCGGACCACGTCACCGACACACAAAACACTTTCAAAACAAACAAATACATACCGGATGGACACAGACAAACACGTGTACAGACATTCGCCAAACAAACGACCGCCGCCGCCGTCGTCGCGCTTACTGTATACTGCACTGGACACGCGTGCATCTTGAATGACGACATCGGTGTGCGTGCGTCGTACGCAATCAGTCAGACACGGCTATCAAACATCAGAGTCGAATGGTACATCATCGTGCGTGTCGCCGTACACGTACAGTACAATACAACAACAATGCGTCTTAATGGCACGTTCATTTCAACGTCACTCACACACCTCCACGCTGCAGTTACGTCGCACCATTGTCAAACTCGGCGTACAGCAAAGGGAATAGTGGGCGGCAAAAAAAAAAAAAAAAAACCAAACAAAAACATTTCACATTTCACCCTCGCCATGTATGATGTGCAAACAAAACAAACCCGCAAACGGCCGTCGTTACGGTGACACAAAAGTCGCCGATCGCACTGTCCCCCCTCGCAGACGGGTAACACACACACACACACCAACAACACCAATGGGTCAAAAACCACGCCAACGAGGCGTGCCACCATTCCACGCCACGGCGACCAACCTCGTGGCCGTACCCCGCGCAACACGCTTTGACGCGCCCCCCCCACCCACAATCAAAATGCACACATACATCACAGCCGTCCACACAAACAACAACAACAACAATTCCGCCCTTCCCGCAAAAGGCAAGTTGGTGGCCCTGAAAAGGGCCGTTTTGCCGCTCTCGCAACGGACGAGCCTTCTCCATCCTTCCTTCCTTCCATTCCAGAGCCACCCCCTTACTTGGAGCTCGTGTACTTGGTCACCGCCTTCGTGCCCTCGCTCACGGCGTGCTTGGCCAGCTCGCCAGGCAGCAACAGCCGCACAGCGGTCTGGATCTCGCGGGACGTGATGGTCGAGCGCTTGTTGTAGTGCGCCAGGCGAGAAGCCTCGGCCGCAATGCGCTCGAAAATGTCGTTCACGAAGCTGTTCATGATGCTCATCGCCTTCGACGAGATGCCCGTGTCAGGGTGCACCTGCTTCAGCACCTTGTAGATGTAGATGGCATAGCTCTCCTTCCTCTTGCGCTTCTTCTTCTTGTCGCCCTTCGAAATGTTCTTCTGCGCCTTGCCAGCCTTCTTGGCGGCCTTCCCGCTAGTCTTGGGCGGCATCTCGAACCAACGTACGGCAGCAGCAACACCAGTAGCAAGCGCTCCGCTCTAGTCAGCGTCTCCCCACACAGTGGCACCCGCCGCCAGCCGCCGCCGCACCTTTACCAGCTCGCCCTGTTGCGGCCGCCGACCAATGGGGCGCGCGCGCAACCGGCCGCCGCACCCGAGCCCATAAAGCACCCCCACCCCGGCTGCGCCGGCACGCACTCCGCTGCTCGACTCGCTGCCGCTCGCACCGGTCGTTTTCGTTTCCGTTTCGTGTGCACCGTCGCTAGCCCATCGCCATGTCCGGACGCGGAAAGGGAGGCAAAGTCAAGGGCAAGTCAAAGTCCCGCTCAAGCAGGGCCGGGCTCCAGTTCCCGGTCGGCAGAATCCACCGCCTCCTGCGCAAGGGAAACTACGCAGAGCGCGT
>NW_026048195.1:92500-94939 GCF_023864345.2 Schistocerca serialis cubense | reverse complement strand
TAGATAGTAGATAGGGACAGCGGGAATCTCGTTAATCCATTCATGCGCGTCACTAATTAGATGACGAGGCATTTGGCTACCTTAAGAGAGTCATAGTTACTCCCGCCGTTTACCCGCGCTTGCTTGAATTTCTTCACGTTGACATTCAGAGCACTGGGCAGAAATCACATTGCGTCAACACCCGCTAGGGCCATCGCAATGCTTTGTTTTAATTAGACAGTCGGATTCCCCCAGTCCGTGCCAGTTCTGAGTTGATCGTTGAATGGCGGCCGAAGAGAATCCGCGCACCCGCGCGCCCCCGGAGGAGCACGCTAAGGCGGACGCGGCCTCGCAGCAAGGAAGATCCGTGGGAGGCCAAGGCACGGGACCGAGCTCGGATCCTGCACGCAGGTTGAAGCACCGGGGCGCGAACGCCGCGCAGGCGCGCGCATCCTGCACCGCCGGCCAGCACGAGGCCAACCAACGGCGAGAGCAGACCACGCCCGCGCTAAACGCCCGCACTTACCGGCACCCCTACGGCACTCACCTCGCCCAGGCCGGCACGTTAGCGCTGACCCACTTCCCGACCAAGCCCGACACGCCCCGATCCTCAGAGCCAATCCTTATCCCGAAGTTACGGATCCAATTTGCCGACTTCCCTTACCTACATTATTCTATCGACTAGAGGCTCTTCACCTTGGAGACCTGCTGCGGATATGGGTACGCACCGGCGCGACACCTCCACGTGGCCCTCTCCCGGATTTTCAAGGTCCGAGGGGAAGATCGGGACACCGCCGCAACTGCGGTGCTCTTCGCGTTCCAAACCCTATCTCCCTGCTAGAGGATTCCAGGGAACTCGAACGCTCATGCAGAAAAGAAAACTCTTCCCCGATCTCCCGACGGCGTCTCCGGGTCCTTTTGGGTTACCCCGACGAGCATCTCTAAAAGAGGGGCCCGACTTGTATCGGTTCCGCTGCCGGGTTCCGGAATAGGAACCGGATTCCCTTTCGCCCAACGGGGGCCAGCACAAAGTGCATCATGCTATGACGGCCCCCATCAACATCGGATTTCTCCTAGGGCTTAGGATCGACTGACTCGTGTGCAACGGCTGTTCACACGAAACCCTTCTCCGCGTCAGCCCTCCAGGGCCTCGCTGGAGTATTTGCTACTACCACCAAGATCTGCACCGACGGCGGCTCCAGGCAGGCTCACGCCCAGACCCTTCTGCGCCCACCGCCGCGACCCTCCTACTCGTCAGGGCTTCGCGGCCGGCCGCAAGGACCGGCCATGACTGCCAGACTGACGGCCGAGTATAGGCACGACGCTTCAGCGCCATCCATTTTCAGGGCTAGTTGCTTCGGCAGGTGAGTTGTTTACACACTCCTTAGCGGATTCCGACTTCCATGGCCACCGTCCTGCTGTCTTAAGCAACCAACGCCTTTCATGGTTTCCCATGAGCGTCGATTCGGGCGCCTTAACTCGGCGTTTGGTTCATCCCACAGCGCCAGTTCTGCTTACCAAAAGTGGCCCACTTGGCACTCCGATCCGAGTCGTTTGCTCGCGGCTTCAGCATATCAAGCAAGCCGGAGATCTCACCCATTTAAAGTTTGAGAATAGGTTGAGGTCGTTTCGGCCCCAAGGCCTCTAATCATTCGCTTTACCGGATGAGACTCGTACGAGCACCAGCTATCCTGAGGGAAACTTCGGAGGGAACCAGCTACTAGATGGTTCGATTAGTCTTTCGCCCCTATACCCAGCTCCGACGATCGATTTGCACGTCAGAATCGCTACGGACCTCCATCAGGGTTTCCCCTGACTTCGTCCTGGCCAGGCATAGTTCACCATCTTTCGGGTCCCAACGTGTACGCTCTAGGTGCGCCTCACCTCGCAATGAGGACGAGACGCCCCGGGAGTGCGGAGGCCGCCGCCCCGTGAAGGGCGGGGAAGCCCCATCCTCCCTCGGCCCGCGCAAGGCGAGACCTTCACTTTCATTACGCCTTTAGGTTTCGTACAGCCCAATGACTCGCGCACATGTTAGACTCCTTGGTCCGTGTTTCAAGACGGGTCGTGAAATTGTCCAAAGCTGAAGCGCCGCTGACGGGAGCGATTATTCCGCCCGAGAGCATCCCGAGCCAACAGCGGCGCGGGTCCGGGGCCGGGCCAGGTAGGTCCGTCATCCGGGAAGAACCGCGCGCGCTTGCCGGGAGCCCGAGCGCCCAAAGGGGCGAATCGACTCCTCCAGATATACCGCCGGGCAGCCAGCCAGGACACCGGGGCTCTGCCCAACAGACGCGAACCGAGGCCCGCGGAAGGACAGGCTGCGCACCCGGGCCGTAGGCCGGCACCCAGCGGGTCGCGACGTCCTACTAGGGGAGAAGTGCGGCCCACCGCACACCGGAACGGCCCCACCCCGCGGCGAGTGGAAAGGCAACCGGACACGACCCCGCCGCGGATTGCTCC
>NW_026048195.1:85000-90000 GCF_023864345.2 Schistocerca serialis cubense | reverse complement strand
AACAACTTTAATATACGCTATTGGAGCTGGAATTACCGCGGCTGCTGGCACCAGACTTGCCCTCCAATAGATACTCGTTAAAGGATTTAAAGTGTACTCATTCCGATTACGGGGGCCTCGGATGAGTCCCGTATCGTTATTTTTCGTCACTACCTCCCCGTGCCGGGAGTGGGTAATTTGCGCGCCTGCTGCCTTCCTTGGATGTGGTAGCCGTTTCTCAGGCTCCCTCTCCGGAATCGAACCCTGATTCCCCGTTACCCGTTACAACCATGGTAGGCGCAGAACCTACCATCGACAGTTGATAAGGCAGACATTTGAAAGATGCGTCGCCGGTACGAGGACCGTGCGATCAGCCCAAAGTTATTCAGAGTCACCAAGGCAAACGGACCGGACGAGCCGACCGATTGGTTTTGATCTAATAAAAGCGTCCCTTCCATCTCTGGTCGGGACTCTGTTTGCATGTATTAGCTCTAGAATTACCACAGTTATCCAAGTAACGTGGGTACGATCTAAGGAACCATAACTGATTTAATGAGCCATTCGCGGTTTCACCTTAATGCGGCTTGTACTGAGACATGCATGGCTTAATCTTTGAGACAAGCATATGACTACTGGCAGGATCAACCAGGGAGCTGCGTCAACTAGAGCTGAGCAGCCGGCCGCCCGGGAGTGTGTCCCGGGGGCCCGCGCGAACACGCAAGCGTCCGCTCAATTATTCTGCAAACAGGAGGAGGCTGAGCTCCCCTGCACAATACACCTCGAAACCCTCTCAGGTCCCGGCGGCGCGCAGCGCCGTCCTAAGTACTTGGTCGGGTTCGAGAGAGGCGCAATCGCCCGGAGTTTGGCGAGTAGACGCTTTAGGTGCGACCACCCGTGCTCCCAACTGAGCTTGCCGCTGCCGACAGAGGCCCGGGGAGCGTGCTGTCGTGGCATTGCCGGCGGGAGACAACACGCGCCACCTACGGTGGCCGGCAGCTCCAACGCCAGCGCCACAGAAGGACAAAAGCCCCACTTGGGTGCCGAAGCGAACTCTCCCAGCACAGCGCACGCGCCAACACGTCCGCACAGCTGCGATACAATCCACCTGCGAGAACCGCAGAGGCGACCGAGCAGCAGACGGCGTCGCGGCGCCGAGCGCCGGGCGGCGGCGCATCCTCAGCGCACACAGTCCTCAATCGGACCAGCACACTGCAGATGTCCACCGCGCTTCGCACCGGGCCCGCGAGGACCTACTTTGGCCGCACGGCGCCGCGTGCAGGGTGCGCCGGCGCGCAGCTGCGCCGCCTGCCGCCTCCGTCGGCCGGCGCGCCTGCCACTGGCCGCCCCCACCAGCCGGCTGTAGCGCGTGCGCCCACGCACCGCGCGGCCAGCACGCCGGGAGGCCCCCCCTCACCGGCCGGGGACGGTCCCACCCAGCCACCGCCGCGTATCGCTTCACACCCACATGCCATTCACGTTCGTGGGCATGGTGGGTATCGCTGAAACAACCGGTTGGTAGCTCAACCGATCGTCGCCATCACTGATTCACCTCTAGCGAGAACAACCGCACCACAACGGTTTACCAGTTCTTCATTTGCGTAACGTCACCAGCAAACGTAGACGTCCATCGCCATTTGCAAATTCAACGATTGTTGCATGCCTGTGTCAGGTGTCACGACACACTATGTCTGCCCACATACACGCAACAACATGTGCACGCTTCGCGAACACGTGGAAGGTGGCCCCCGTACGTATGCGATGTCCATTGCGCGAACGACTGTCAACCGGCCTCTGTCGCATGTCGCAGATGTGGAACGCAGTGCACCATGCTATCACGGTGTGTGAGAAGAGACGACTACGTCTGACAACACGCGCCACTACATCAACAGACGGCTCATGCTGATCGCCATCCACGGCATACCATACTTCAATCCAGCTCTTATAGGGAGACGACACGTAGCTGAGTGCACAATATTTGGACCGTATGGTTCGCCGTTGTTGGCGCAGTCGTGGTACGGTCACACATGTACCACGATGTATCATTCAGTACATGAGGACCAATGTGCAGTACAGTGTGTGATTTGGACGTACAACATCAGCGGACAGTTGACACAAGCCGTACCACAACGTAGGCTGTGCTTCGCCATGCGAATGCCAATGAACAACTGCGAAGGGCATTGAGCATGTACGTCCTGCTGCCATCCGCATTACAGTGTATAGCTGCAAGGTGTTTAACATGAAGCGATACTCTGGGGACCGGGCAGTGCGAGTAGCAAACTATATTGCGGGGGTTGCAGTTAGGCAACACTACACTAATTTAACGCGTCGTATGACAATTACAGAGCAGGTTAAGGCCCAACGTGTGTTGGGTTAAGGTACAATATAGGTTAGGTTAAGGTACAATATAGGTTAGGTTACGGTACAATATGGGTTAGGTTAAGGGACAATATGGGTTAGGTTAAGGGACAATATAGGTTAGGTTAAGGGACAATATGGGTTAGGTTAAGGGACAATATGGGTTAGGTTAAGGGACAATATGGGTTAGGTTAAGGGACAATATGGGTTAGGTTAAGGGACAATATAGGTTAGGTTAAGGGACAATATAGGTTAGGTTAAGGGACAATATAGGTTAGGTTAAGGGACAATATAGGTTAGGTTAAGGGACAATATAGGTTAGGTTAAGGGACAATATAGGTTAGGTTAAGGACAATATAGGTTAGGTTAAGGGACAATATAGGTTAGGTTAAGGGACAATATAGGTTAGGTTAAGGGACAATATAGGTTAGGTTAAGGGACAATATAGGTTAGGTTAAGGGACAATATAGGTTAGGTTAAGGGACAATATCGGTTAGGTTAAGGGACAATATGGGTTAGGTTAAGGGACAATATAGGTTAGGTTAAGGGACAATATAGGTTAGGTTAAGGGACAATATAGGTTAGGTTAAGGGACAATATAGGTTAGGTTAAGGGACAATATAGGTTAGGTTAAGGGACAATATAGGTTAGGTTAAGGGACAATATAGGTTAGGTTAAGGGACAATATGGGTTAGGTTAAGGGACAATATAGGTTAGGTTAAGGGACAATATAGGTTAGGTTAAGGGACAATATGGGTTAGGTTAAGGGACAATATGGGTTAGGTTAAGGCGCAATATGGGTTAGGTTAAGGCGCAATATAGGTTAGGTTAAGCGACAATATGGGTTAGGTTAAGGGACAATATAGGTTAGGTTAAGGCGCAATATGGGTTAGGTTAAGGCGCAATATGGGTTAGGTTAAGGCGCAATATGGGTTAGGTTAAGGCGCAATATGGGTTAGGTTAAGGCGCAATATGGGTTAGGTTAAGGCGCAATATGGGTTAGGTTAAGGCGCAATATGGGTTAGGTTAAGGCGCAATATGGGTTAGGTTAAGGCGCAATATGGGTTAGGTTAAGGCGCAATATGGGTTAGGTTAAGGCGCAATATGGGTTAGGTTAAGGCGCAATATGGGTTAGGTTAAGGCGCAATATGGGTTAGGTTAAGGCGCAATATGGGTTAGGTTAAGGCGCAATATGGGTTAGGTTAAGGTACACATTGTTGTAAGGAAAGGTGTATGGGGGGGGGGGGGGGGGGGGGGGCGGCGGCGGCGGCGGCCGGTTTGTTGATTGTGATTATAGTAAGTGGATGCCTGCGGCATCATCTGATTTGCCACGTCAGGATGCACCTTTGGCTCATGACAGGCGGCGCTCTGATTCCATGCTTGTGGCAGACCTGTGTCTTTCATTCCTGCCATTGTTTGTGTGCTGTGACAGGAGGCAGTATTGTGATGTTGGGTGTACCCCTGTGTAGGACGTGTGTGGGTGTTGGTGGCTTAGCTGAGCAATGGTGGTTGTCGGAAGGGTGGGATATTCTGTTTTGTGAGTGGACCTCCCGGTCTGGTTATGATAGTGTGGATTGTCTAATGTGGCGGAGAGGATGCACTGGGTGTTGTTCCATGCTGGTGCTTACATATTGTCTCTGTGCCTGTTACAGGCAGAGAGTAGTGCGTGATAAGAGTGTCTGGCTGACGTGTGGTTGTGATTGTGAGCAGAGTCTTTCAGCATGTATACGGACAGTTGTATACATTATCTGTATTTTGATGGCTCTATCTATTACTAATCAGCGCCGTGTATACGTTTCATCCGGTTCCAGTCGAAACTGTTGTATCTCTGTACATTAGTGACACGGCGAGGCCGCCATGTAGTTACTCGTCTCGGCAGCTTCCACCGGTGTATGGCAAATGATTATAAGGAATCAGTCTAGTCGTCAATACCGATAGTGTGACGTCACATGTCTGGGGTGGGGGACGCTGCGCCCTTCTGGTGGGTCATGGCCTAGAAAGACTCTTCCCACGCAGGGGGGGCTTGGACTGTCATTGACTCTTCCGAGTAATATACTTGCCGTACGTTTTTGCGACTGCGAGTGCAACGCTCACCGGTACCGACATGGATGGAGCGCCTCCTAGCTGCCGCTGAGCATCTGCATTCGTACAGAGAGCAACGCGATCGCGTCTGTAGCTCGTACGTGGTACAGCTCGCAGCTCATGTATATGGACAGCGGGAATGTCGCATATTGGACATAACTCTTCATGAAACGCACGTTATAGGGGTGGATTGCACATTGCGAGTGCGAGCAAAGTCCGCCGTTCATCCGCTGGAGTTGCGAGTTGGGCGGTTGGGGTGGGGCACGGACGGGTGCAGGTGGAGTGATTGCCGGTCCACGACTTCGTGCGGCAGAGGCGCTGGCGTTGGGGTGCTGTTGTCGACAGAGGATGCAGGCTTTGTGGGTGGGGTCGAAAGAAGGGCACTGTGGGCCCATGGCTGTCTTAGTCGGCTTGGCGTCTCATAGATGACGGTATCGTCGTTGCAGGAGGTCATGTTGCGGGAGACCTACAGATGGCGGTATGTTTTGCGGTGCGCTCGACATGGCGGACGTAGTGTTGTCAGATTCGCATAGATGGAGGTATTGCATGTGGTTTCGCCGTATTTTCATAGATGGCGATACTGT
>NW_026048195.1:75000-77500 GCF_023864345.2 Schistocerca serialis cubense | reverse complement strand
CTACTGGCAGGATCAACCAGGGAGCTGCGTCAACTAGAGCTGAGCAGCCGGCCGCCCGGGAGTGTGTCCCGGGGGCCCGCGCGAACACGCAAGCGTCCGCTCAATTATTCTGCAAACAGGAGGAGGCTGAGCTCCCCTGCACAATACACCTCGAAACCCTCTCAGGTCCCGGCGGCGCGCAGCGCCGTCCTAAGTACTTGGTCGGGTTCGAGAGAGGCGCAATCGCCCGGAGTTTGGCGAGTAGACGCTTTAGGTGCGACCACCCGTGCTCCCAACTGAGCTTGCCGCTGCCGACAGAGGCCCGGGAGCGTGCTGTCGTGGCATTGCCGGCGGGAGACAACACGCGCCACCTACGGTGGCCGGCAGCTCCAACGCCAGCGCCACAGAAGGACAAAAGCCCCACTTGGGTGCCGAAGCGAACTCTCCCAGCACAGCGCACGCGCCAACACGTCCGCACAGCTGCGATACAATCCACCTGCGAGAACCGCAGAGGCGACCGAGCAGCAGACGGCGTCGCGGCGCCGAGCGCCGGGCGGCGGCGCATCCTCAGCGCACACAGTCCTCAATCGGACCAGCACACTGCAGATGTCCACCGCGCTTCGCACCGGGCCCGCGAGGACCTACTTTGGCCGCACGGCGCCGCGTGCAGGGTGCGCCGGCGCGCAGCTGCGCCGCCTGCCGCCTCCGTCGGCCGGCGCGCCTGCCACTGGCCGCCCCCACCAGCCGGCTGTAGCGCGTGCGCCCACGCACCGCGCGGCCAGCACGCCGGGAGGCCCCCCCTCACCGGCCGGGGACGGTCCCACCCAGCCACCGCCGCGTATCGCTTCACACCCACATGCCATTCACGTTCGTGGGCATGGTGGGTATCGCTGAAACAACCGGTTGGTAGCTCAACCGATCGTCGCCATCACTGATTCACCTCTAGCGAGAACAACCGCACCACAACGGTTTACCAGTTCTTCATTTGCGTAACGTCACCAGCAAACGTAGACGTCCATCGCCATTTGCAAATTCAACGATTGTTGCATGCCTGTGTCAGGTGTCACGACACACTATGTCTGCCCACATACACGCAACAACATGTGCACGCTTCGCGAACACGTGGAAGGTGGCCCCCGTACGTATGCGATGTCCATTGCGCGAACGACTGTCAACCGGCCTCTGTCGCATGTCGCAGATGTGGAACGCAGTGCACCATGCTATCACGGTGTGTGAGAAGAGACGACTACGTCTGACAACACGCGCCACTACATCAACAGACGGCTCATGCTGATCGCCATCCACGGCATACCATACTTCAATCCAGCTCTTATAGGGAGACGACACGTAGCTGAGTGCACAATATTTGGACCGTATGGTTCGCCGTTGTTGGCGCAGTCGTGGTACGGTCACACATGTACCACGATGTATCATTCAGTACATGAGGACCAATGTGCAGTACAGTGTGTGATTTGGACGTACAACATCAGCGGACAGTTGACACAAGCCGTACCACAACGTAGGCTGTGCTTCGCCATGCGAATGCCAATGAACAACTGCGAAGGGCATTGAGCATGTACGTCCTGCTGCCATCCGCATTACAGTGTATAGCTGCAAGGTGTTTAACATGAAGCGATACTCTGGGGACCGGGCAGTGCGAGTAGCAAACTATATTGCGGGGGTTGCAGTTAGGCAACACTACACTAATTTAACGCGTCGTATGACAATTACAGAGCAGGTTAAGGCCCAACGTGTGTTGGGTTAAGGTACAATATAGGTTAGGTTAAGGTACAATATGGGTTAGGTTAAGGGACAATATGGGTTAGGTTAAGGGACAATATAGGTTAGGTTAAGGGACAATATGGGTTAGGTTAAGGGACAATATGGGTTAGGTTAAGGGACAATATGGGTTAGGTTAAGGGACAATATGGGTTAGGTTAAGGGACAATATAGGTTAGGTTAAGGGACAATATAGGTTAGGTTAAGGGACAATATAGGTTAGGTTAAGGGACAATATAGGTTAGGTTAAGGGACAATATAGGTTAGGTTAAGGGACAATATAGGTTAGGTTAAGGGACAATATAGGTTAGGTTAAGGGACAATATAGGTTAGGTTAAGGGACAATATAGGTTAGGTTAAGGGACAATATAGGTTAGGTTAAGGGACAATATAGGTTAGGTTAAGGGACAATATAGGTTAGGTTAAGGGACAATATCGGTTAGGTTAAGGGACAATATGGGTTAGGTTAAGGGACAATATGGGTTAGGTTAAGGGACAATATAGGTTAGGTTAAGGGACAATATAGGTTAGGTTAAGGGACAATATAGGTTAGGTTAAGGGACAATATAGGTTAGGTTAAGGGACAATATAGGTTAGGTTAAGGGACAATATAGGTTAGGTTAAGGGACAATATGGGTTAGGTTAAGGGACAATATAGGTTAGGTTAAGGGACAATATAGGTTAGGTTAAGGGACAATATGGGTTAGGTTAAGGGACAATATGGGTTAGGTTAAGGCGCAAT
>NW_026048195.1:62500-65000 GCF_023864345.2 Schistocerca serialis cubense | reverse complement strand
TGCGCCGGCGCGCAGCTGCGCCGCCTGCCGCCTCCGTCGGCCGGCGCGCCTGCCACTGGCCGCCCCCACCAGCCGGCTGTAGCGCGTGCGCCCACGCACCGCGCGGCCAGCACGCCGGGAGGCCCCCCCTCACCGGCCGGGGACGGTCCCACCCAGCCACCGCCGCGTATCGCTTCACACCCACATGCCATTCACGTTCGTGGGCATGGTGGGTATCGCTGAAACAACCGGTTGGTAGCTCAACCGATCGTCGCCATCACTGATTCACCTCTAGCGAGAACAACCGCACCACAACGGTTTACCAGTTCTTCATTTGCGTAACGTCACCAGCAAACGTAGACGTCCATCGCCATTTGCAAATTCAACGATTGTTGCATGCCTGTGTCAGGTGTCACGACACACTATGTCTGCCCACATACACGCAACAACATGTGCACGCTTCGCGAACACGTGGAAGGTGGCCCCCGTACGTATGCGATGTCCATTGCGCGAACGACTGTCAACCGGCCTCTGTCGCATGTCGCAGATGTGGAACGCAGTGCACCATGCTATCACGGTGTGTGAGAAGAGACGACTACGTCTGACAACACGCGCCACTACATCAACAGACGGCTCATGCTGATCGCCATCCACGGCATACCATACTTCAATCCAGCTCTTATAGGGAGACGACACGTAGCTGAGTGCACAATATTTGGACCGTATGGTTCGCCGTTGTTGGCGCAGTCGTGGTACGGTCACACATGTACCACGATGTATCATTCAGTACATGAGGACCAATGTGCAGTACAGTGTGTGATTTGGACGTACAACATCAGCGGACAGTTGACACAAGCCGTACCACAACGTAGGCTGTGCTTCGCCATGCGAATGCCAATGAACAACTGCGAAGGGCATTGAGCATGTACGTCCTGCTGCCATCCGCATTACAGTGTATAGCTGCAAGGTGTTTAACATGAAGCGATACTCTGGGGACCGGGCAGTGCGAGTAGCAAACTATATTGCGGGGGTTGCAGTTAGGCAACACTACACTAATTTAACGCGTCGTATGACAATTACAGAGCAGGTTAAGGCCCAACGTGTGTTGGGTTAAGGTACAATATAGGTTAGGTTAAGGTACAATATAGGTTAGGTTACGGTACAATATGGGTTAGGTTAAGGGACAATATGGGTTAGGTTAAGGGACAATATAGGTTAGGTTAAGGGACAATATGGGTTAGGTTAAGGGACAATATGGGTTAGGTTAAGGGACAATATGGGTTAGGTTAAGGGACAATATGGGTTAGGTTAAGGGACAATATAGGTTAGGTTAAGGGACAATATAGGTTAGGTTAAGGGACAATATAGGTTAGGTTAAGGGACAATATAGGTTAGGTTAAGGGACAATATAGGTTAGGTTAAGGGACAATATAGGTTAGGTTAAGGGACAATATAGGTTAGGTTAAGGGACAATATAGGTTAGGTTAAGGGACAATATAGGTTAGGTTAAGGGACAATATAGGTTAGGTTAAGGGACAATATAGGTTAGGTTAAGGGACAATATAGGTTAGGTTAAGGGACAATATCGGTTAGGTTAAGGGACAATATGGGTTAGGTTAAGGGACAATATAGGTTAGGTTAAGGGACAATATAGGTTAGGTTAAGGGACAATATAGGTTAGGTTAAGGGACAATATAGGTTAGGTTAAGGGACAATATAGGTTAGGTTAAGGGACAATATAGGTTAGGTTAAGGGACAATATAGGTTAGGTTAAGGGACAATATGGGTTAGGTTAAGGGACAATATAGGTTAGGTTAAGGGACAATATAGGTTAGGTTAAGGGACAATATGGGTTAGGTTAAGGGACAATATGGGTTAGGTTAAGGCGCAATATGGGTTAGGTTAAGGCGCAATATAGGTTAGGTTAAGCGACAATATGGGTTAGGTTAAGGGACAATATAGGTTAGGTTAAGGCGCAATATGGGTTAGGTTAAGGCGCAATATGGGTTAGGTTAAGGCGCAATATGGGTTAGGTTAAGGCGCAATATGGGTTAGGTTAAGGCGCAATATGGGTTAGGTTAAGGCGCAATATGGGTTAGGTTAAGGCGCAATATGGGTTAGGTTAAGGCGCAATATGGGTTAGGTTAAGGCGCAATATGGGTTAGGTTAAGGCGCAATATGGGTTAGGTTAAGGCGCAATATGGGTTAGGTTAAGGCGCAATATGGGTTAGGTTAAGGCGCAATATGGGTTAGGTTAAGGCGCAATATGGGTTAGGTTAAGGCGCAATATGGGTTAGGTTAAGGTACACATTGTTGTAAGGAAAGGTGTATTGGGGGGGGGGGGGGGGGGGGGGGGCGGCGGCGGCGGCGGCCGGTTTGTTGATTGTGATTATAGTAAGTGGATGCCTGCGGCATCATCTGATTTGCCACGTCAGGATGCACCTTTGGCTCATGACAGGCGGCGCTCTGATTCCATGCTTGTGGCAGACCTGTGTCTTTCATTCCTGCCATTGTTTGTGTG
>NW_026048195.1:55000-57500 GCF_023864345.2 Schistocerca serialis cubense | reverse complement strand
TGAGACTCATAGCCTTCTCACAAACTTGTTTGATATGTGCTCCAAAGTTCAAACCCTCATCTAGATACAGTCCAAGATATCTACAAATGGCTTCACGACTGATTGGAGTATCTTGCAGTTTTATAGAGGGTCCTCTTCCTGCTGATAATTTCCCTTTAAGTAACATGTATTTTGTTTTGTTGGCAGCCACTTGCAGTTTGTTACAAGCACACCACTGACTTACTAAATTAAGCATTATGTTAGCTCTTGTCTCTATAGAATTTCTAGAATCTCCTGTTATAATCACAAACAAATCATCTGCATAAGCTATAACGCCAGCTACATTTTCACTGTTATTCAGCAACTCTAGGAGGGGTTCTGTAAAAATGTCCCAAAATATAGGACCACAAATGGAGCCCTGAGGACATCCTTTAGTAACATGCCTAGTAATTGTATGTTCTGGCGCGGTCCACTTTACTGTTCGATCTTTACAATAATCAAGCAAGCTCAAATACAGACACTTGGGGGTTCTCAATTCACGTAATCTAGCAAACAGGGAGGGCCAAAAAAGATTGTCAAATGCACCTTGTATATCAATTGTCACGCCGATTACATATTTCGCCAATGTATTGGAGACCATTCCTAGTGCCTGGTTGACTGCGTCATCTATAGATTTACCTGGTCGGAAACCATACTGGCACTGGTGAAGGCCAAGAAGCTCCCTGTGGTCGCGTAAGCGTCCACATAAGAGTCGTTCCTGGACCTTCCCCATAGTGTTCAGCAGACATATTGGGCGGTAGCTCTTCGCAAGTTTCGGATCTCTATCCTCACCCTTTTTGATAATAATTGCCTCAGCAACCTTCCACACCTTTGGTACCCTTCCTTGCAGGAGACACTCATTCAGCAAGGCTGTCAAATACGGTACAATTAGCATTTTAAGGTTCTGTAGTGTTTCTGTAGTTATTTTATCTATTCCAGGAGATTTATTTTTCTTCAAGGAATCAATGGCATTGCCCACCTCCTCCTGTGCAAACGGAATAACCACACCCTCATCTGGATAGTCTTCTTCCATTTTTAGTCTCAAAAGCGACTGGTATTCATTATCTGAATTTGGATTATCACTTGGTAGCAGAGCTTCCAATAAGTAGTGAGCTGAGTCCCGCCAACCTATTGTTGTAGTTCCATCCGGCTTCTGGAGCGTAGACATGATAAGTGGTGTCTTAATTTTTTCACTAATAATCTTATATGGCAGTCCCCATACATTAGTTTCAAATTGTCTTTTAACAAAGTTTTCCCAGTGCTTTATTCTGGTATTTATTAGTTCTTGTTTATAGTTTCCTTTCAGTTCTCTGTAGTTTTGCAGCCTTCTTTGTCTCTCTCTATCACCCAGTGCCCTTTGATATGCTCTTCGAGCACGTCGTACACATCTTCTCAATTCTGTTAATGAGGAGCTCCAAGGGACCCTTGACTGACGAAAATAGGATCGTCTAGGTATGAAGAAATTCATGAGATTTTGAATTTGGTTCTGTATCTTTTCAGCCGCCTCATCAATATCAAAGCCATTTCCTATTGGTACTTGTAGCTGTAACTCTTGCCTCATACCTTCCCAATCAGCTCTCTTAAAATCAAAAATGGTTCCAGAAAAATCTTCATTTCTATTCATGTCAGATGTCCTTGTAATTTGGAATGTAATCATATTGTGATCACTTACCGTTACCCTATTCAACACCTGCCAGCCTTGTATCCTACTTAAAACACTTTCACTAGCCAACGTCACATCTATATTCGATTTCGCGCCTGCTCTATTTTGATATGTATATGGGAAGCCAGGTCTATTCATCACTATTAAATTGAGTTCCCCAATTGCATCCTGCAATTCCACTCCTCTCTCATCAGTCTCTATGCTATTCCAAAGTATCGATTTCGCATTGGCATCTATTGTGAAGATATGGAATCTATTCCCTCCAACCTCTTTGGCTCTTTTCAATCTATCTATGTATGGTTGTATCTCATGTGCGTACTGAAAATACGAATTAGTAAGTAAGAATACTCCCTCGGGTGATGTTAACTCCACCGTGATGGAATGCTCGTCATTTACCTGAGAGATTGCTGTAAGCAAAATCTCCCTTTTTAATACCACAGTAACCGTCATAGGATTTTCTCCACACATGATTGCCCTAACACTAACTGGACTATGAACAAGCTTACCATTTTTGGTATACGGTTCTTGAATGCATAAAACATCCAAACTTCGATCCTCTGCAACCTTCCAGATCTCGGACATGACTGTGATACTACGCATTGGGACAGCGGGAATCTCGTTAATCCATTCATGCGCGTCACTAATTAGATGACGAGGCATTTGGCTACCTTAAGAGAGTCATAGTTACTCCCGCCGTTTACCCGCGCTTGCTTGAATTTCTTCACGTTGACATTCAGAGCACTGGGCAGAAATCACATTGCGTCAACACCCGCTAGGGCCATCGCAATGCTTTGTTTTAATTAGACAGTCGGATTCCCC
>NW_026048195.1:47500-50000 GCF_023864345.2 Schistocerca serialis cubense | reverse complement strand
GACAGTTGATAAGGCAGACATTTGAAAGATGCGTCGCCGGTACGAGGACCGTGCGATCAGCCCAAAGTTATTCAGAGTCACCAAGGCAAACGGACCGGACGAGCCGACCGATTGGTTTTGATCTAATAAAAGCGTCCCTTCCATCTCTGGTCGGGACTCTGTTTGCATGTATTAGCTCTAGAATTACCACAGTTATCCAAGTAACGTGGGTACGATCTAAGGAACCATAACTGATTTAATGAGCCATTCGCGGTTTCACCTTAATGCGGCTTGTACTGAGACATGCATGGCTTAATCTTTGAGACAAGCATATGACTACTGGCAGGATCAACCAGGGAGCTGCGTCAACTAGAGCTGAGCAGCCGGCCGCCCGGGAGTGTGTCCCGGGGGCCCGCGCGAACACGCAAGCGTCCGCTCAATTATTCTGCAAACAGGAGGAGGCTGAGCTCCCCTGCACAATACACCTCGAAACCCTCTCAGGTCCCGGCGGCGCGCAGCGCCGTCCTAAGTACTTGGTCGGGTTCGAGAGAGGCGCAATCGCCCGGAGTTTGGCGAGTAGACGCTTTAGGTGCGACCACCCGTGCTCCCAACTGAGCTTGCCGCTGCCGACAGAGGCCCGGGAGCGTGCTGTCGTGGCATTGCCGGCGGGAGACAACACGCGCCACCTACGGTGGCCGGCAGCTCCAACGCCAGCGCCACAGAAGGACAAAAGCCCCACTTGGGTGCCGAAGCGAACTCTCCCAGCACAGCGCACGCGCCAACACGTCCGCACAGCTGCGATACAATCCACCTGCGAGAACCGCAGAGGCGACCGAGCAGCAGACGGCGTCGCGGCGCCGAGCGCCGGGCGGCGGCGCATCCTCAGCGCACACAGTCCTCAATCGGACCAGCACACTGCAGATGTCCACCGCGCTTCGCACCGGGCCCGCGAGGACCTACTTTGGCCGCACGGCGCCGCGTGCAGGGTGCGCCGGCGCGCAGCTGCGCCGCCTGCCGCCTCCGTCGGCCGGCGCGCCTGCCACTGGCCGCCCCCACCAGCCGGCTGTAGCGCGTGCGCCCACGCACCGCGCGGCCAGCACGCCGGGAGGCCCCCCCTCACCGGCCGGGGACGGTCCCACCCAGCCACCGCCGCGTATCGCTTCACACCCACATGCCATTCACGTTCGTGGGCATGGTGGGTATCGCTGAAACAACCGGTTGGTAGCTCAACCGATCGTCGCCATCACTGATTCACCTCTAGCGAGAACAACCGCACCACAACGGTTTACCAGTTCTTCATTTGCGTAACGTCACCAGCAAACGTAGACGTCCATCGCCATTTGCAAATTCAACGATTGTTGCATGCCTGTGTCAGGTGTCACGACACACTATGTCTGCCCACATACACGCAACAACATGTGCACGCTTCGCGAACACGTGGAAGGTGGCCCCCGTACGTATGCGATGTCCATTGCGCGAACGACTGTCAACCGGCCTCTGTCGCATGTCGCAGATGTGGAACGCAGTGCACCATGCTATCACGGTGTGTGAGAAGAGACGACTACGTCTGACAACACGCGCCACTACATCAACAGACGGCTCATGCTGATCGCCATCCACGGCATACCATACTTCAATCCAGCTCTTATAGGGAGACGACACGTAGCTGAGTGCACAATATTTGGACCGTATGGTTCGCCGTTGTTGGCGCAGTCGTGGTACGGTCACACATGTACCACGATGTATCATTCAGTACATGAGGACCAATGTGCAGTACAGTGTGTGATTTGGACGTACAACATCAGCGGACAGTTGACACAAGCCGTACCACAACGTAGGCTGTGCTTCGCCATGCGAATGCCAATGAACAACTGCGAAGGGCATTGAGCATGTACGTCCTGCTGCCATCCGCATTACAGTGTATAGCTGCAAGGTGTTTAACATGAAGCGATACTCTGGGGACCGGGCAGTGCGAGTAGCAAACTATATTGCGGGGGTTGCAGTTAGGCAACACTACACTAATTTAACGCGTCGTATGACAATTACAGAGCAGGTTAAGGCCCAACGTGTGTTGGGTTAAGGTACAATATAGGTTAGGTTAAGGTACAATATAGGTTAGGTTACGGTACAATATGGGTTAGGTTAAGGGACAATATGGGTTAGGTTAAGGGACAATATAGGTTAGGTTAAGGGACAATATGGGTTAGGTTAAGGGACAATATGGGTTAGGTTAAGGGACAATATGGGTTAGGTTAAGGGACAATATGGGTTAGGTTAAGGGACAATATAGGTTAGGTTAAGGGACAATATAGGTTAGGTTAAGGGACAATATAGGTTAGGTTAAGGGACAATATAGGTTAGGTTAAGGGACAATATAGGTTAGGTTAAGGGACAATATAGGTTAGGTTAAGGGACAATATAGGTTAGGTTAAGGGACAATATAGGTTAGGTTAAGGGACAATATAGGTTAGGTTAAGGGACAATATAGGTTAGGTTAAGGGACAATATAGGTTAGGTTAAG
>NW_026048195.1:35000-37500 GCF_023864345.2 Schistocerca serialis cubense | reverse complement strand
CCGACAGAGGCCCGGGAGCGTGCTGTCGTGGCATTGCCGGCGGGAGACAACACGCGCCACCTACGGTGGCCGGCAGCTCCAACGCCAGCGCCACAGAAGGACAAAAGCCCCACTTGGGTGCCGAAGCGAACTCTCCCAGCACAGCGCACGCGCCAACACGTCCGCACAGCTGCGATACAATCCACCTGCGAGAACCGCAGAGGCGACCGAGCAGCAGACGGCGTCGCGGCGCCGAGCGCCGGGCGGCGGCGCATCCTCAGCGCACACAGTCCTCAATCGGACCAGCACACTGCAGATGTCCACCGCGCTTCGCACCGGGCCCGCGAGGACCTACTTTGGCCGCACGGCGCCGCGTGCAGGGTGCGCCGGCGCGCAGCTGCGCCGCCTGCCGCCTCCGTCGGCCGGCGCGCCTGCCACTGGCCGCCCCCACCAGCCGGCTGTAGCGCGTGCGCCCACGCACCGCGCGGCCAGCACGCCGGGAGGCCCCCCCTCACCGGCCGGGGACGGTCCCACCCAGCCACCGCCGCGTATCGCTTCACACCCACATGCCATTCACGTTCGTGGGCATGGTGGGTATCGCTGAAACAACCGGTTGGTAGCTCAACCGATCGTCGCCATCACTGATTCACCTCTAGCGAGAACAACCGCACCACAACGGTTTACCAGTTCTTCATTTGCGTAACGTCACCAGCAAACGTAGACGTCCATCGCCATTTGCAAATTCAACGATTGTTGCATGCCTGTGTCAGGTGTCACGACACACTATGTCTGCCCACATACACGCAACAACATGTGCACGCTTCGCGAACACGTGGAAGGTGGCCCCCGTACGTATGCGATGTCCATTGCGCGAACGACTGTCAACCGGCCTCTGTCGCATGTCGCAGATGTGGAACGCAGTGCACCATGCTATCACGGTGTGTGAGAAGAGACGACTACGTCTGACAACACGCGCCACTACATCAACAGACGGCTCATGCTGATCGCCATCCACGGCATACCATACTTCAATCCAGCTCTTATAGGGAGACGACACGTAGCTGAGTGCACAATATTTGGACCGTATGGTTCGCCGTTGTTGGCGCAGTCGTGGTACGGTCACACATGTACCACGATGTATCATTCAGTACATGAGGACCAATGTGCAGTACAGTGTGTGATTTGGACGTACAACATCAGCGGACAGTTGACACAAGCCGTACCACAACGTAGGCTGTGCTTCGCCATGCGAATGCCAATGAACAACTGCGAAGGGCATTGAGCATGTACGTCCTGCTGCCATCCGCATTACAGTGTATAGCTGCAAGGTGTTTAACATGAAGCGATACTCTGGGGACCGGGCAGTGCGAGTAGCAAACTATATTGCGGGGGTTGCAGTTAGGCAACACTACACTAATTTAACGCGTCGTATGACAATTACAGAGCAGGTTAAGGCCCAACGTGTGTTGGGTTAAGGTACAATATAGGTTAGGTTAAGGTACAATATAGGTTAGGTTACGGTACAATATGGGTTAGGTTAAGGGACAATATGGGTTAGGTTAAGGGACAATATAGGTTAGGTTAAGGGACAATATGGGTTAGGTTAAGGGACAATATGGGTTAGGTTAAGGGACAATATGGGTTAGGTTAAGGGACAATATGGGTTAGGTTAAGGGACAATATAGGTTAGGTTAAGGGACAATATAGGTTAGGTTAAGGGACAATATAGGTTAGGTTAAGGGACAATATAGGTTAGGTTAAGGGACAATATAGGTTAGGTTAAGGGACAATATAGGTTAGGTTAAGGGACAATATAGGTTAGGTTAAGGGACAATATAGGTTAGGTTAAGGGACAATATAGGTTAGGTTAAGGGACAATATAGGTTAGGTTAAGGGACAATATAGGTTAGGTTAAGGGACAATATAGGTTAGGTTAAGGGACAATATCGGTTAGGTTAAGGGACAATATGGGTTAGGTTAAGGGACAATATAGGTTAGGTTAAGGGACAATATAGGTTAGGTTAAGGGACAATATAGGTTAGGTTAAGGGACAATATAGGTTAGGTTAAGGGACAATATAGGTTAGGTTAAGGGACAATATAGGTTAGGTTAAGGGACAATATAGGTTAGGTTAAGGGACAATATGGGTTAGGTTAAGGGACAATATAGGTTAGGTTAAGGGACAATATGGGTTAGGTTAAGGGACAATATGGGTTAGGTTAAGGCGCAATATGGGTTAGGTTAAGGCGCAATATAGGTTAGGTTAAGCGACAATATGGGTTAGGTTAAGGGACAATATAGGTTAGGTTAAGGCGCAATATGGGTTAGGTTAAGGCGCAATATGGGTTAGGTTAAGGCGCAATATGGGTTAGGTTAAGGCGCAATATGGGTTAGGTTAAGGCGCAATATGGGTTAGGTTAAGGCGCAATATGGGTTAGGTTAAGGCGCAATATGGGTTAGGTTAAGGCGCAATATGGGTTAGGTTAAGGCGCAATATGGGTTAGGTTAAGGCGCAATATGG
>NW_026048195.1:22500-27500 GCF_023864345.2 Schistocerca serialis cubense | reverse complement strand
GCCTAGGAAGACACGCTGATTCCTTCAGTGTAGCGCGCGTGCGGCCCAGAACATCTAAGGGCATCACAGACCTGTTATTGCTCAATCTCGTGCGGCTAGAAGCCGCCTGTCCCTCTAAGAAGAAAAGTAATCGCTGACAGCACGAAGGATGTCACGCGACTAGTTAGCAGGCTAGAGTCTCGTTCGTTATCGGAATTAACCAGACAAATCGCTCCACCAACTAAGAACGGCCATGCACCACCACCCACCGAATCAAGAAAGAGCTATCAATCTGTCAATCCTTCCGGTGTCCGGGCCTGGTGAGGTTTCCCGTGTTGAGTCAAATTAAGCCGCAGGCTCCACTCCTGGTGGTGCCCTTCCGTCAATTCCTTTAAGTTTCAGCTTTGCAACCATACTTCCCCCGGAACCCAAAAGCTTTGGTTTCCCGGAGGCTGCCCGCCGAGTCATCGGAGGAACTGCGGCGGATCGCTGGCTGGCATCGTTTATGGTTAGAACTAGGGCGGTATCTGATCGCCTTCGAACCTCTAACTTTCGTTCTTGATTAATGAAAACATACTTGGCAAATGCTTTCGCTTCTGTTCGTCTTGCGACGATCCAAGAATTTCACCTCTAACGTCGCAATACGAATGCCCCCGCCTGTCCCTATTAATCATTACCTCGGGTTCCGAAAACCAACAAAATAGAACCGAGGTCCTATTCCATTATTCCATGCACACAGTATTCAGGCGGGCTTGCCTGCTTTAAGCACTCTAATTTGTTCAAAGTAAACGTGCCGGCCCACCGAGACACTCACTCAAGAGCACCCTGGTAGGATTGCAACGGGGTCCGCCTCGGGACGCACGAGCACGCACGAGGCGCGTCGCACGCCTTCAGCTCGCCCCACCGGCAGGACGTCCCACGATACATGCCAGTTAAACACCGACGGGCGGTGAACCAACAGCGTGGGACACAAATCCAACTACGAGCTTTTTAACCGCAACAACTTTAATATACGCTATTGGAGCTGGAATTACCGCGGCTGCTGGCACCAGACTTGCCCTCCAATAGATACTCGTTAAAGGATTTAAAGTGTACTCATTCCGATTACGGGGCCTCGGATGAGTCCCGTATCGTTATTTTTCGTCACTACCTCCCCGTGCCGGGAGCGGGTAATTTGCGCGCCTGCTGCCTTCCTTGGATGTGGTAGCCGTTTCTCAGGCTCCCTCTCCGGAATCGAACCCTGATTCCCCGTTACCCGTTACAACCATGGTAGGCGCAGAACCTACCATCGACAGTTGATAAGGCAGACATTTGAAAGATGCGTCGCCGGTACGAGGACCGTGCGATCAGCCCAAAGTTATTCAGAGTCACCAAGGCAAACGGACCGGACGAGCCGACCGATTGGTTTTGATCTAATAAAAGCGTCCCTTCCATCTCTGGTCGGGACTCTGTTTGCATGTATTAGCTCTAGAATTACCACAGTTATCCAAGTAACGTGGGTACGATCTAAGGAACCATAACTGATTTAATGAGCCATTCGCGGTTTCACCTTAATGCGGCTTGTACTGAGACATGCATGGCTTAATCTTTGAGACAAGCATATGACTACTGGCAGGATCAACCAGGGAGCTGCGTCAACTAGAGCTGAGCAGCCGGCCGCCCGGGAGTGTGTCCCGGGGGCCCGCGCGAACACGCAAGCGTCCGCTCAATTATTCTGCAAACAGGAGGAGGCTGAGCTCCCCTGCACAATACACCTCGAAACCCTCTCAGGTCCCGGCGGCGCGCAGCGCCGTCCTAAGTACTTGGTCGGGTTCGAGAGAGGCGCAATCGCCCGGAGTTTGGCGAGTAGACGCTTTAGGTGCGACCACCCGTGCTCCCAACTGAGCTTGCCGCTGCCGACAGAGGCCCGGGAGCGTGCTGTCGTGGCATTGCCGGCGGGAGACAACACGCGCCACCTACGGTGGCCGGCAGCTCCAACGCCAGCGCCACAGAAGGACAAAAGCCCCACTTGGGTGCCGAAGCGAACTCTCCCAGCACAGCGCACGCGCCAACACGTCCGCACAGCTGCGATACAATCCACCTGCGAGAACCGCAGAGGCGACCGAGCAGCAGACGGCGTCGCGGCGCCGAGCGCCGGGCGGCGGCGCATCCTCAGCGCACACAGTCCTCAATCGGACCAGCACACTGCAGATGTCCACCGCGCTTCGCACCGGGCCCGCGAGGACCTACTTTGGCCGCACGGCGCCGCGTGCAGGGTGCGCCGGCGCGCAGCTGCGCCGCCTGCCGCCTCCGTCGGCCGGCGCGCCTGCCACTGGCCGCCCCCACCAGCCGGCTGTAGCGCGTGCGCCCACGCACCGCGCGGCCAGCACGCCGGGAGGCCCCCCCTCACCGGCCGGGGACGGTCCCACCCAGCCACCGCCGCGTATCGCTTCACACCCACATGCCATTCACGTTCGTGGGCATGGTGGGTATCGCTGAAACAACCGGTTGGTAGCTCAACCGATCGTCGCCATCACTGATTCACCTCTAGCGAGAACAACCGCACCACAACGGTTTACCAGTTCTTCATTTGCGTAACGTCACCAGCAAACGTAGACGTCCATCGCCATTTGCAAATTCAACGATTGTTGCATGCCTGTGTCAGGTGTCACGACACACTATGTCTGCCCACATACACGCAACAACATGTGCACGCTTCGCGAACACGTGGAAGGTGGCCCCCGTACGTATGCGATGTCCATTGCGCGAACGACTGTCAACCGGCCTCTGTCGCATGTCGCAGATGTGGAACGCAGTGCACCATGCTATCACGGTGTGTGAGAAGAGACGACTACGTCTGACAACACGCGCCACTACATCAACAGACGGCTCATGCTGATCGCCATCCACGGCATACCATACTTCAATCCAGCTCTTATAGGGAGACGACACGTAGCTGAGTGCACAATATTTGGACCGTATGGTTCGCCGTTGTTGGCGCAGTCGTGGTACGGTCACACATGTACCACGATGTATCATTCAGTACATGAGGACCAATGTGCAGTACAGTGTGTGATTTGGACGTACAACATCAGCGGACAGTTGACACAAGCCGTACCACAACGTAGGCTGTGCTTCGCCATGCGAATGCCAATGAACAACTGCGAAGGGCATTGAGCATGTACGTCCTGCTGCCATCCGCATTACAGTGTATAGCTGCAAGGTGTTTAACATGAAGCGATACTCTGGGGACCGGGCAGTGCGAGTAGCAAACTATATTGCGGGGGTTGCAGTTAGGCAACACTACACTAATTTAACGCGTCGTATGACAATTACAGAGCAGGTTAAGGCCCAACGTGTGTTGGGTTAAGGTACAATATAGGTTAGGTTAAGGTACAATATAGGTTAGGTTACGGTACAATATGGGTTAGGTTAAGGGACAATATGGGTTAGGTTAAGGGACAATATAGGTTAGGTTAAGGGACAATATGGGTTAGGTTAAGGGACAATATGGGTTAGGTTAAGGGACAATATGGGTTAGGTTAAGGGACAATATGGGTTAGGTTAAGGGACAATATAGGTTAGGTTAAGGGACAATATAGGTTAGGTTAAGGGACAATATAGGTTAGGTTAAGGGACAATATAGGTTAGGTTAAGGGACAATATAGGTTAGGTTAAGGGACAATATAGGTTAGGTTAAGGGACAATATAGGTTAGGTTAAGGGACAATATAGGTTAGGTTAAGGGACAATATAGGTTAGGTTAAGGGACAATATAGGTTAGGTTAAGGGACAATATAGGTTAGGTTAAGGGACAATATCGGTTAGGTTAAGGGACAATATGGGTTAGGTTAAGGGACAATATAGGTTAGGTTAAGGGACAATATAGGTTAGGTTAAGGGACAATATAGGTTAGGTTAAGGGACAATATAGGTTAGGTTAAGGGACAATATAGGTTAGGTTAAGGGACAATATAGGTTAGGTTAAGGGACAATATAGGTTAGGTTAAGGGACAATATGGGTTAGGTTAAGGGACAATATAGGTTAGGTTAAGGGACAATATAGGTTAGGTTAAGGGACAATATGGGTTAGGTTAAGGGACAATATGGGTTAGGTTAAGGCGCAATATGGGTTAGGTTAAGGCGCAATATAGGTTAGGTTAAGCGACAATATGGGTTAGGTTAAGGGACAATATAGGTTAGGTTAAGGCGCAATATGGGTTAGGTTAAGGCGCAATATGGGTTAGGTTAAGGCGCAATATGGGTTAGGTTAAGGCGCAATATGGGTTAGGTTAAGGCGCAATATGGGTTAGGTTAAGGCGCAATATGGGTTAGGTTAAGGCGCAATATGGGTTAGGTTAAGGCGCAATATGGGTTAGGTTAAGGCGCAATATGGGTTAGGTTAAGGCGCAATATGGGTTAGGTTAAGGCGCAATATGGGTTAGGTTAAGGCGCAATATGGGTTAGGTTAAGGCGCAATATGGGTTAGGTTAAGGCGCAATATGGGTTAGGTTAAGGCGCAATATGGGTTAGGTTAAGGTACACATTGTTGTAAGGAAAGGTGTATTGGGGGGGGGGGGGGGGGGGGGGGCGGCGGCGGCGGCGGCCGGTTTGTTGATTGTGATTATAGTAAGTGGATGCCTGCGGCATCATCTGATTTGCCACGTCAGGATGCACCTTTGGCTCATGACAGGCGGCGCTCTGATTCCATGCTTGTGGCAGACCTGTGTCTTTCATTCCTGCCATTGTTTGTGTGCTGTGACAGGAGGCAGTATTGTGATGTTGGGTGTACCCCTGTGTAGGACGTGTGTGGGTGTTGGTGGCTTAGCTGAGCAATGGTGGTTGTCGGAAGGGTGGGATATTCTGTTTTGTGAGTGGACCTCCCGGTCTGGTTATGATAGTGTGGATTGTCTAATGTGGCGGAGAGGATGCACTGGGTGTTGTTCCATGCTGGTGCTTACATATTGTCTCTGTGCCTGTTACAGGCAGAGAGTAGTGCGTGATAAGAGTGTCTGGCTGACGTGTGGTTGTGATTGTGAGCAGA
>NW_026048195.1:10000-12500 GCF_023864345.2 Schistocerca serialis cubense | reverse complement strand
GGGCATTGAGCATGTACGTCCTGCTGCCATCCGCATTACAGTGTATAGCTGCAAGGTGTTTAACATGAAGCGATACTCTGGGGACCGGGCAGTGCGAGTAGCAAACTATATTGCGGGGGTTGCAGTTAGGCAACACTACACTAATTTAACGCGTCGTATGACAATTACAGAGCAGGTTAAGGCCCAACGTGTGTTGGGTTAAGGTACAATATAGGTTAGGTTAAGGTACAATATAGGTTAGGTTACGGTACAATATGGGTTAGGTTAAGGGACAATATGGGTTAGGTTAAGGGACAATATAGGTTAGGTTAAGGGACAATATGGGTTAGGTTAAGGGACAATATGGGTTAGGTTAAGGGACAATATGGGTTAGGTTAAGGGACAATATGGGTTAGGTTAAGGGACAATATAGGTTAGGTTAAGGGACAATATAGGTTAGGTTAAGGGACAATATAGGTTAGGTTAAGGGACAATATAGGTTAGGTTAAGGGACAATATAGGTTAGGTTAAGGGACAATATAGGTTAGGTTAAGGGACAATATAGGTTAGGTTAAGGGACAATATAGGTTAGGTTAAGGGACAATATAGGTTAGGTTAAGGGACAATATAGGTTAGGTTAAGGGACAATATAGGTTAGGTTAAGGGACAATATAGGTTAGGTTAAGGGACAATATCGGTTAGGTTAAGGGACAATATGGGTTAGGTTAAGGGACAATATAGGTTAGGTTAAGGGACAATATAGGTTAGGTTAAGGGACAATATAGGTTAGGTTAAGGGACAATATAGGTTAGGTTAAGGGACAATATAGGTTAGGTTAAGGGACAATATAGGTTAGGTTAAGGGACAATATGGGTTAGGTTAAGGGACAATATAGGTTAGGTTAAGGGACAATATAGGTTAGGTTAAGGGACAATATGGGTTAGGTTAAGGGACAATATGGGTTAGGTTAAGGCGCAATATGGGTTAGGTTAAGGCGCAATATAGGTTAGGTTAAGCGACAATATGGGTTAGGTTAAGGGACAATATAGGTTAGGTTAAGGCGCAATATGGGTTAGGTTAAGGCGCAATATGGGTTAGGTTAAGGCGCAATATGGGTTAGGTTAAGGCGCAATATGGGTTAGGTTAAGGCGCAATATGGGTTAGGTTAAGGCGCAATATGGGTTAGGTTAAGGCGCAATATGGGTTAGGTTAAGGCGCAATATGGGTTAGGTTAAGGCGCAATATGGGTTAGGTTAAGGCGCAATATGGGTTAGGTTAAGGCGCAATATGGGTTAGGTTAAGGCGCAATATGGGTTAGGTTAAGGCGCAATATGGGTTAGGTTAAGGCGCAATATGGGTTAGGTTAAGGCGCAATATGGGTTAGGTTAAGGTACACATTGTTGTAAGGAAAGGTGTATTGGGGGGGGGGGGGGGGGGGGGGCGGCGGCGGCGGCGGCCGGTTTGTTGATTGTGATTATAGTAAGTGGATGCCTGCGGCATCATCTGATTTGCCACGTCAGGATGCACCTTTGGCTCATGACAGGCGGCGCTCTGATTCCATGCTTGTGGCAGACCTGTGTCTTTCATTCCTGCCATTGTTTGTGTGCTGTGACAGGAGGCAGTATTGTGATGTTGGGTGTACCCCTGTGTAGGACGTGTGTGGGTGTTGGTGGCTTAGCTGAGCAATGGTGGTTGTCGGAAGGGTGGGATATTCTGTTTTGTGAGTGGACCTCCCGGTCTGGTTATGATAGTGTGGATTGTCTAATGTGGCGGAGAGGATGCACTGGGTGTTGTTCCATGCTGGTGCTTACATATTGTCTCTGTGCCTGTTACAGGCAGAGAGTAGTGCGTGATAAGAGTGTCTGGCTGACGTGTGGTTGTGATTGTGAGCAGAGTCTTTCAGCATGTATACGGACAGTTGTATACATTATCTGTATTTTGATGGCTCTATCTATTACTAATCAGCGCCGTGTATACGTTTCATCCGGTTCCAGTCGAAACTGTTGTATCTCTGTACATTAGTGACACGGCGAGGCCGCCATGTAGTTACTCGTCTCGGCAGCTTCCACCGGTGTATGGCAAATGATTATAAGGAATCAGTCTAGTCGTCAATACCGATAGTGTGACGTCACATGTCTGGGGTGGGGGACGCTGCGCCCTTCTGGTGGGTCATGGCCTAGAAAGACTCTTCCCACGCAGGGGGGGCTTGGACTGTCATTGACTCTTCCGAGTAATATACTTGCCGTACGTTTTTGCGACTGCGAGTGCAACGCTCACCGGTACCGACATGGATGGAGCGCCTCCTAGCTGCCGCTGAGCATCTGCATTCGTACAGAGAGCAACGCGATCGCGTCTGTAGCTCGTACGTGGTACAGCTCGCAGCTCATGTATATGGACAGCGGGAATGTCGCATATTGGACATAACTCTTCATGAAACGCACGTTATAGGGGTGGATTGCACATTGCGAGTGCGAGCAAAGTCCGCCGTTCATCCGCTGGAGTTGCGAGTTGGGCGGTTGGG
>NW_026048195.1:0-2500 GCF_023864345.2 Schistocerca serialis cubense | reverse complement strand
CGCAGAACCTACCATCGACAGTTGATAAGGCAGACATTTGAAAGATGCGTCGCCGGTACGAGGACCGTGCGATCAGCCCAAAGTTATTCAGAGTCACCAAGGCAAACGGACCGGACGAGCCGACCGATTGGTTTTGATCTAATAAAAGCGTCCCTTCCATCTCTGGTCGGGACTCTGTTTGCATGTATTAGCTCTAGAATTACCACAGTTATCCAAGTAACGTGGGTACGATCTAAGGAACCATAACTGATTTAATGAGCCATTCGCGGTTTCACCTTAATGCGGCTTGTACTGAGACATGCATGGCTTAATCTTTGAGACAAGCATATGACTACTGGCAGGATCAACCAGGGAGCTGCGTCAACTAGAGCTGAGCAGCCGGCCGCCCGGGAGTGTGTCCCGGGGGCCCGCGCGAACACGCAAGCGTCCCGCTCAATTATTCTGCAAACAGGAGGAGGCTGAGCTCCCCTGCACAATACACCTCGAAACCCTCTCAGGTCCCGGCGGCGCGCAGCGCCGTCCTAAGTACTTGGTCGGGTTCGAGAGAGGCGCAATCGCCCGGAGTTTGGCGAGTAGACGCTTTAGGTGCGACCACCCGTGCTCCCAACTGAGCTTGCCGCTGCCGACAGAGGCCCGGGAGCGTGCTGTCGTGGCATTGCCGGCGGGAGACAACACGCGCCACCTACGGTGGCCGGCAGCTCCAACGCCAGCGCCACAGAAGGACAAAAGCCCCACTTGGGTGCCGAAGCGAACTCTCCCAGCACAGCGCACGCGCCAACACGTCCGCACAGCTGCGATACAATCCACCTGCGAGAACCGCAGAGGCGACCGAGCAGCAGACGGCGTCGCGGCGCCGAGCGCCGGGCGGCGGCGCATCCTCAGCGCACACAGTCCTCAATCGGACCAGCACACTGCAGATGTCCACCGCGCTTCGCACCGGGCCCGCGAGGACCTACTTTGGCCGCACGGCGCCGCGTGCAGGGTGCGCCGGCGCGCAGCTGCGCCGCCTGCCGCCTCCGTCGGCCGGCGCGCCTGCCACTGGCCGCCCCCACCAGCCGGCTGTAGCGCGTGCGCCCACGCACCGCGCGGCCAGCACGCCGGGAGGCCCCCCCTCACCGGCCGGGGACGGTCCCACCCAGCCACCGCCGCGTATCGCTTCACACCCACATGCCATTCACGTTCGTGGGCATGGTGGGTATCGCTGAAACAACCGGTTGGTAGCTCAACCGATCGTCGCCATCACTGATTCACCTCTAGCGAGAACAACCGCACCACAACGGTTTACCAGTTCTTCATTTGCGTAACGTCACCAGCAAACGTAGACGTCCATCGCCATTTGCAAATTCAACGATTGTTGCATGCCTGTGTCAGGTGTCACGACACACTATGTCTGCCCACATACACGCAACAACATGTGCACGCTTCGCGAACACGTGGAAGGTGGCCCCCGTACGTATGCGATGTCCATTGCGCGAACGACTGTCAACCGGCCTCTGTCGCATGTCGCAGATGTGGAACGCAGTGCACCATGCTATCACGGTGTGTGAGAAGAGACGACTACGTCTGACAACACGCGCCACTACATCAACAGACGGCTCATGCTGATCGCCATCCACGGCATACCATACTTCAATCCAGCTCTTATAGGGAGACGACACGTAGCTGAGTGCACAATATTTGGACCGTATGGTTCGCCGTTGTTGGCGCAGTCGTGGTACGGTCACACATGTACCACGATGTATCATTCAGTACATGAGGACCAATGTGCAGTACAGTGTGTGATTTGGACGTACAACATCAGCGGACAGTTGACACAAGCCGTACCACAACGTAGGCTGTGCTTCGCCATGCGAATGCCAATGAACAACTGCGAAGGGCATTGAGCATGTACGTCCTGCTGCCATCCGCATTACAGTGTATAGCTGCAAGGTGTTTAACATGAAGCGATACTCTGGGGACCGGGCAGTGCGAGTAGCAAACTATATTGCGGGGGTTGCAGTTAGGCAACACTACACTAATTTAACGCGTCGTATGACAATTACAGAGCAGGTTAAGGCCCAACGTGTGTTGGGTTAAGGTACAATATAGGTTAGGTTAAGGTACAATATAGGTTAGGTTACGGTACAATATAGGTTAGGTTAAGGTACAATATAGGTTAGGTTACGGGACAATATGGGTTAGGTTAAGGGACAATATGGGTTAGGTTAAGGGACAATATAGGTTAGGTTAAGGGACAATATGGGTTAGGTTAAGGGACAATATGGGTTAGGTTAAGGGACAATATGGGTTAGGTTAAGGGACAATATGGGTTAGGTTAAGGGACAATATAGGTTAGGTTAAGGGACAATATAGGTTAGGTTAAGGGACAATATAGGTTAGGTTAAGGGACAATATAGGTTAGGTTAAGGGACAATATAGGTTAGGTTAAGGGACAATATAGGTTAGGTTAAGGGACAATATAGGTTAGGTTAAGGGACAATATAGGTTAGGTTAAGGGACA
>NW_026048194.1:52500-56382 GCF_023864345.2 Schistocerca serialis cubense | reverse complement strand
GGAACCTTGGCGGCCTTCTTCGCCTTCGACGGCGACTTGGCCTTGGCCGGCTTGGCCGCAGCCGCCTTCTTCGCACCCGCGGGAGCGGCCGACGCCGCAGACGCCTTCTTGGCGGCGCCCGCCTTCCGACCGGTCGCCGCCTTCACGCCACCAGCCTTCTTTGCGCCGGCCGCACGGGCGCCCTTCTTCTCCTTGCTGGCCGGAGCGGCGCGCTTCTTCTTGGCACCGCCAGCACGAGCCTTGCCGCCCTCGGCCGCCCCCCCGCCGCCGGCGCCGGCAAGCTTGAACGAGCCGGACGCGCCCTTCCCCTTCGTCTGCACCAGCTCGCCCGCCACGACGGCCGACTTGAGGTACTTCTTGATAAACGGCGCCAGCTTCTCCGCGTCCAGCTTGTAGTGCGCGGCTATGTACTTCTTGATCGCCTGCAGCGACGACCCGCCGCGCTCCTTCAGACTCTTGATGGCGGCCGTCACCATCTCAGAGGTGCGCGGGTGCGCAGGCTTGGCGCGCGGCTTCTTCGCAGACGACGCAGACTTGGCCTTCTTCGTAGTGCCGGTGGCGGCGGGTGCCGCAGCAGTCTCGTTCGTAGCCGCCTGATCTGCCATTTCGACGACGCGCGTAACACACAGCGAGAGCGAGCGGGACGGCAGGCACGCAAGCACAGCACAGCAGCAGAGCAGAGAATCACAAGGCCCAGCCAGTGTCGCGGGCGGGCGCGGACGGCCGAGAGAGCGGCCGCCACTCTGCGCGCCGCCGCGCCGCGCCTCCCGCGCTTGCTACCGCCCAACGTCCGACAGCCTGTGCGGAGCAGCCCCAAACCTGCGCCACAACCGCCCGCGCCTTTCAAACCACCGAGGATGGGGCTACACACAGCCACACCACAGTCGCCAACCAGTCGCCACGGCAGCGCCGCAAACCACGGCCAAACTGCAGCTACCGCGCGCTACAGCCTGGGTCGGCCCGCCGAGAATCGCCGCCCCCGCCCAAATGCCGCCCCCACAGCCCCAGCCGACGACCCGCCACAATGGCCAAACCTTCGGCAAAACTCCCACACCGTCGCCGCGGCAGCCCGGCCAGCGCGGCCGGCGCCACAGCCACACAAGCCGAGGCGTGCGGCGATGACGGCCGTGCAAACGCGCCTCCGCCGCCCCATCGCCTTCCGTCGCCCTCCCGCCGTTTCCCGATCGGCCCGCAGCCGTCGGGCCACATCGCGCGCCGTCCTCCTCCTCTCGCCCGCCAACATTCACAGCCGTTTCTCAACAATTGCCCGCCGCAAACGGACGCCGCCTGCGCAACAGGCGCCGCCGCCCCTCGCCGCTTCCCACCCACAACCCCTCGACCGAGGCAAACCGCAATCCGAATCTACAGACCAACCCAATCTGCCGTCAAGCACACACGACAGCCGACCTTACACGTTACGCGTTACACATTACGTTTACACGTCTACGTTAGGTTAGGTTAGGTGGACGTGGGTTAGGTTAAGGGGACTTGGGTTAGGTTAAGCGTCAAACCTAGGTTAAGCATTCAAACACGTCAGGCGTCAGAGGTTAGGTTAGGTTAGGTTAGGTTACACGTTAGGTTAGGTTAAGGGGTCAGTGCTAGGTTAAGAAGCGTCAAACGTAGGTTAAAAAAGCGTTCAAACGTGAGGCGTGAGCCGGACAGCTTACCTTACGTAGACGTTAGGGGCTCACAGGCTGAGCTCACCTCGCCACACCACAGGTTAGGTTCGGTTCGGTTCGGTTCGGTTCGGTTCGCTCGGCTCAGCGTAAAGCGCCGAGGTCAGGGTTACGTTCGTTCACCTTCGGGCGCCACACTTTCGGTTGAAAGGTCGCGACGGGACGACGTCGGCAGGCACGCCGCAAACGAACAAAAACGTACAGACGGGGGAGCAGCACGACCACGACCAGACACCGAGCGCGAACGAGACACACGCGAACCACCCCCACCGGCCAAAGGGCACCACACAACAACCCCCCAGAGCACCACGTGTCGACACCAGAGCAACCCGCCGCTCACGCGACAGACATGGCTGGCACCGAAGGGCAACCGCCCGCAACTGCGCTTTCCGCGCCGGCCCGGATGCACGTCGTGCTACAACAACACCACTACCGTACACAGCCGCTGTTCACAACATCACTATCAATGGCGCGCCCGCGGCTCGCCGCCGTCGCAGTCGCAGCCCCAACGCCAGCACTTTTGCACCACCATTCACACGCACCGCAACACAGCTCGCCGACACAGCCGAACAAAACAAACACCACACAACAACAGCAACAACGCCGCCGCCTCTACTTGTGCCGGCGACCCACCCCGCCGATGGCGCACCTTTCGCCAGCCGGCAATCGACACACACGCACGCACCCACCCACCGGGGCCCAGTGCAAAAAAAAAAAAAACACAAAAACAAAAAAACAAAACAACACAAACGACACGGGAAGCGCACACCGCCACTTCGCGCGCACGCCACCAACCAGTCGTCGTCTCAAAATAACAAACACAAACAAAATAAACTAACAACTAGGGCAACACAAAACAAAAACGCCTCGCACGAACCGCCCACAAAAAGGACAAGCACACGCACAGCCTCTGCTGACGACCACGACGCAGCGGCACGCTGCTCCTGTCCCGCGCCCCGCGCCCCGCGCCCCACTCGATTCACAACTCACGCGACACCGTCAACGACGGGCTCGCTTCCCGCAACCTACCACCTTTCCGCCACGACGCACAGCCCCAGCCCCACCCGACGACTGCACTTTCACCACCGCCTCCCCCTTCCCCCCCAAAACACACACACACACACAGCCAGCCAAAAACGCACTCGCGACCCACACATGCACGTGCATCGGCACACGCCAACCAGTCAACGTCGACAACCACACGCCACGCAAGGCTCGAAACGAAAACGAAACCGGCGTCCTTCCACGTTGCCATCAAGCTACGCGACACAAGACACAAGGAACCAACACAACAGCCGGCCCCACTAATTCCCACTCTCACGCCGCAAAAAGCACACCGAAACCGCCAAACACGCACGCACATTCCCCTTCGCACTGACACCACCGACCGGCTCGCTACCACACACCCTCTCGGCAGCCGTTTCACGCCAATTCGCCACACAGTCGACAAGCGCCCGCCCTGTACGGCACACGCAACGACGCAGCGCAGCAAAGGGCGCCCGCAACACATACCTCTCCGCCGCCCGACGCGCCAACCGCCACACCACACCGCCAGCCACTCGCAAATTGTGCACTGCCACCAGCCACACGTCCAACACGCCGCGCCGCCTCCGGCCACCCGCCAGGGGGCGCTCACGTCCGCGACAACAGCGCGGCCCGCCGGGCCGGGCCGAACCGAACCGAGCCGCCGCTGCTCTGCACTCGGCACGGCCACACCCTGCTGCAGACCGGGCTCGTCCCTCTGTACGCGTCTGCCTGCGCATCAACACAACACGACCTTTTTTTTTTTTTTTTTCTCCTCTCTCTACCGCCATCCCTTCTTCTCGCGTTTTACCCGTTGTTGCAGCAGCGGCGCACACCTACACATCCACAGCCCCAGCCGAGCCGGCCTCACCTCAGGGCCCGCCGCCAGCGTCTCCTCCTCGGGCACAGGTGCGGTGCTGTGGCCGCCCATCCAACCGCATTGCTGGCCGTCCAGCCACCAGGCGTTCCCACTGCCGCGAGCCACGCCGCGCACCGACCCTGCTGCAGAAAACGAAGCATAGCCAGAGACCGACCGATACACAAAGCAAGCCGTCGCCTCGCCTCTTGTCCTTCCTGCCTTCCTTCCGCCCCCGCCCTTCTCACACCACCGCCTCTCCACTTTCGCCCCCCCCCTCCTTTTTTTTTTTTGTTTTCTTCTTTCTTTCTTTCTTTGGCCCTCTCT
>NW_026048194.1:37500-47500 GCF_023864345.2 Schistocerca serialis cubense | reverse complement strand
AACCAACGTACGGCAGCAGCAACACCAGTAGCAAGCGCTCCGCTCTAGTCAGCGTCTCCCCACACAGTGGCACCCGCCGCCAGCCGCCGCCGCACCTTTACCAGCTCGCCCTGTTGCGGCCGCCGACCAATGGGGCGCGCGCGCAACCGGCCGCCGCACCCGAGCCCATAAAGCACCCCCACCCCGGCTGCGCCGGCACGCACTCCGCTGCTCGACTCGCTGCCGCTCGCACCGGTCGTTTTCGTTTCCGTTTCGTGTGCACCGTCGCTAGCCCATCGCCATGTCCGGACGCGGAAAGGGAGGCAAAGTCAAGGGCAAGTCAAAGTCCCGCTCAAGCAGGGCTGGGCTCCAGTTCCCGGTCGGCAGAATCCACCGCCTCCTGCGCAAGGGAAACTACGCAGAGCGCGTCGGCGCCGGGGCGCCCGTCTACCTCGCCGCCGTCATGGAGTACCTCGCGGCTGAGGTGCTCGAGCTGGCCGGAAACGCGGCCCGCGACAACAAGAAGACGCGCATCATCCCGCGCCACCTGCAGCTTGCCATCCGCAACGACGAGGAGCTCAACAAGCTCCTGTCGGGCGTCACCATCGCACAGGGTGGTGTCCTGCCCAACATCCAGGCCGTCCTGCTGCCAAAGAAGACCGAGAAGAAGGCCTAAAGGAGGCCAGGCAATCGCAGCCGCCGCGTGCTCCCCTGCACGCAACGCGCTTTGCCGGCTCGGCCCGGCCCACAACAATCGGCCCTTTTCAGGGCCACCACACAAACCTACGTCCAAAGCAAAATTTCAGTCGTCCTCGCCGCACCTTGTTTTGTTTTAACTTTGCACTGTCACAGCACAGCCGCCGCCGGCGCACGTCCGCCATCTTGTCGTCCACACAGCCCGTGTGGCCCAACACACACACACACACACACACATTTTGCACGGTCGCAGTCGCCTTCCAAACCGACAACGGCAGCAACAATGACCATTGTTAAAGGGAGGCGTGTCGACACACCGCCCTCCACTCCCGCGCGCAACGGCCGTCGACACGAACGAAACAGCTGATCCGGCCGCCTATGCCCACACGCCTTGCCTCGGAAACCCCAACGCCGCCGCAAACAAACACACAGAGCCAAACCACGCAAGCAAATAATCACCGCCTCTCGCACAACAACACACAGCCCGCCATCTCCGTCGCGATCGATACAAAGACACACAATAACAAACACACAAACGAAGCAGCTCCACACACAGCCAGCCACATGACACGTTTCCTTTCCTTCTCCCCTCCCAGTCACATCACGTCGCTCAAACGGAAAGAAAGAAACAAACAAACAAACAACACAGCGCACACACGCAGCAACAACAACACAGACTCTTTCGCACTTTTCAACTTCCGAACAGTGTGGTGGCCCTGAAAAGGGCCGTTTTCTAGTCTCTCCCACCCACAAGCACGGCCGCGGGAAGGCCAGCGCCCGCTGCGACGCAGCCTAACCGCCGAAACCGTACAGGGTGCGCCCCTGCCTCTTCAGGGCGTACACCACGTCCATGGCCGTCACAGTCTTGCGCTTGGCGTGCTCAGTGTACGTCACCGCGTCGCGGATCACGTTCTCCAGGAACACCTTCAGCACCCCGCGGGTCTCCTCGTAGATCAGACCAGAGATGCGCTTCACGCCGCCCCTGCGAGCCAGGCGGCGGATGGCGGGCTTCGTGATGCCCTGGATGTTGTCGCGCAACACCTTGCGGTGCCGCTTGGCGCCACCCTTGCCGAGCCCCTTTCCTCCCTTGCCGCGGCCTGTCATCCTTCCTTCCTCGGGCAAAGCAAAACGTGCACAAACAGCAGCTGCAGCGGCTGGCGAGTCGGCTACGGTCTGCGCCCAGCGCGCCCGCCGCCCCCCTATATAGACTCTGGCCCGCCCTCCCCCCCCACCACGCGCAACCGAGGGCATATAAGCGCAGCACGGAGGCGCGCGGGCCCGTTGTCAAGGCAGCACCGGACGCCGCGCCGCACCTAACCTCCACGCACGCCGCTCCGCTACCGCTACCGCTACCGCCATGGCCCGCACAAAGCAAACGGCCCGCAAGTCCACCGGCGGAAAGGCGCCGCGCAAACAGCTCGCCACCAAGGCGGCGAGGAAGAGCGCGCCCGCCACCGGAGGCGTCAAGAAGCCCCACCGCTACAGGCCGGGCACCGTCGCCCTGCGAGAAATCAGGCGCTACCAGAAGAGCACAGAGCTGCTCATCCGCAAGCTGCCATTCCAGCGCCTAGTGCGCGAGATCGCCCAGGACTTCAAGACCGACCTGCGCTTCCAGAGCTCCGCAGTCATGGCCCTGCAGGAGGCCAGCGAGGCCTACCTCGTCGGCCTCTTCGAAGACACCAACCTGTGCGCAATCCACGCCAAGCGCGTCACCATCATGCCCAAGGACATCCAGCTCGCGCGCCGCATCCGCGGCGAGCGCGCCTAAACCGCGCCGCGGCACCGCACCGCACAAACAAAAACGGCCCTTTTCAGGGCCACTAACATCTCTCCGTCGCGAGCAAACTTTGTCGGTCGCCTGCCTCTCGCCCCGCAACCCAAAAACAAAAACCACCACTTCCCGTCCGTCCGCCACACCCGCTCACTCTGCCTGCCTGCTAGCAGCGCGCAACAATCACACATCATCCCTCCCCGGCGCTCAAAGCGCACAATACCCAACGGCCGACGTCACACCGCACGGGTGGGTGGGTGGCTGGCTGGCTGGCCGGCCGCCCGCCGCTTTCGTTTCGAAAACAAAAAAAACCCGCACTCCACTCCGACGGCCAACGGCCAGGCAGGCGCGCTCGCTCGCTCGCTCTACACGCCACCGAAATCCCCGCCGACTCCTTCCACATCTCAACGTGCCCCCCGTTGCAAAACATAACACACACAAAGGAACAAAACAAAACACAGACCAGACACGACTAGACAAGACAGACATCCGAGAAGAACGAACGCAGGCAAGCCAACCAACGTATTCAAACAAAACAACGTGACAGAAAACCAACCGTCGGCCGCCGCCACAAACACGGCGACAATCAACCACGACAACAACAACACCGCTTACCGCTACCGCCGCCCACACCCGCCACCGACCCCCGCAATCCAACCACCACGGCACGCAAACAGCATCCCCACGGGCATACAGAAACGCCAGACAGACACCCACACCAAACGCAACACGACAATCAAAACCTTCCCCGACGTGCTTTGATGGCCCTGAGAAGGGCCGTTTTGGGCCGCGCGTCTCTTGCGCGCCACTAGACGACGACGGGGGGGTGGGGACGACGGAGTCAAGCGCCAAACCCTTCCTTTCCCATCTCTTTCTCCTCTACTCTACTTCTTCTTCTTGGGCGAAGCCTTCGCCTTAGACGGCGTCGTCGCCTTCTTCGGGCGCGGCGCCTTCGGCTTCTTCGTCGGAACCTTGGCGGCCTTCTTCGCCTTCGACGGCGACTTGGCCTTGGCCGGCTTGGCCGCAGCCGCCTTCTTCGCACCCGCGGGAGCGGCCGACGCCGCAGACGCCTTCTTGGCGGCGCCCGCCTTCCGACCGGTCGCCGCCTTCACGCCACCAGCCTTCTTTGCGCCGGCCGCACGGGCGCCCTTCTTCTCCTTGCTGGCCGGAGCGGCGCGCTTCTTCTTGGCACCGCCAGCACGAGCCTTGCCGCCCTCGGCCGCCCCCCCCGCCGCCGGCGCCGGCAAGCTTGAACGAGCCGGACGCGCCCTTCCCCTTCGTCTGCACCAGCTCGCCCGCCACGACGGCCGACTTGAGGTACTTCTTGATAAACGGCGCCAGCTTCTCCGCGTCCAGCTTGTAGTGCGCGGCTATGTACTTCTTGATCGCCTGCAGCGACGACCCGCCGCGCTCCTTCAGACTCTTGATGGCGGCCGTCACCATCTCAGAGGTGCGCGGGTGCGCAGGCTTGGCGCGCGGCTTCTTCGCAGACGACGCAGACTTGGCCTTCTTCGTAGTGCCGGTGGCGGCGGGTGCCGCAGCAGTCTCGTTCGTAGCCGCCTGATCTGCCATTTCGACGACGCGCGTAACACACAGCGAGAGCGAGCGGGACGGCAGGCACGCAAGCACAGCACAGCAGCAGAGCAGAGAATCACAAGGCCCAGCCAGTGTCGCGGGCGGGCGCGGACGGCCGAGAGAGCGGCCGCCACTCTGCGCGCCGCCGCGCCGCGCCTCCCGCGCTTGCTACCGCCCAACGTCCGACAGCCTGTGCGGAGCAGCCCCAAACCTGCGCCACAACCGCCCGCGCCTTTCAAACCACCGAGGATGGGGCTACACACAGCCACACCACAGTCGCCAACCAGTCGCCACGGCAGCGCCGCAAACCACGGCCAAACTGCAGCTACCGCGCGCTACAGCCTGGGTCGGCCCGCCGAGAATCGCCGCCCCCGCCCAAATGCCGCCCCCACAGCCCCAGCCGACGACCCGCCACAATGGCCAAACCTTCGGCAAAACTCCCACACCGTCGCCGCGGCAGCCCGGCCAGCGCGGCCGGCGCCACAGCCACACAAGCCGAGGCGTGCGGCGATGACGGCCGTGCAAACGCGCCTCCGCCGCCCCATCGCCTTCCGTCGCCCTCCCGCCGTTTCCCGATCGGCCCGCAGCCGTCGGGCCACATCGCGCGCCGTCCTCCTCCTCTCGCCCGCCAACATTCACAGCCGTTTCTCAACAATTGCCCGCCGCAAACGGACGCCGCCTGCGCAACAGGCGCCGCCGCCCCTCGCCGCTTCCCACCCACAACCCCTCGACCGAGGCAAACCGCAATCCGAATCTACAGACCAACCCAATCTGCCGTCAAGCACACACGACAGCCGACCTTACACGTTACGCGTTACACATTACGTTTACACGTCTACGTTAGGTTAGGTTAGGTGGACGTGGGTTAGGTTAAGGGGACTTGGGTTAGGTTAAGCGTCAAACCTAGGTTAAGCATTCAAACACGTCAGGCGTCAGAGGTTAGGTTAGGTTAGGTTAGGTTACACGTTAGGTTAGGTTAAGGGGTCAGTGCTAGGTTAAGAAGCGTCAAACGTAGGTTAAAAAAGCGTTCAAACGTGAGGCGTGAGCCGGACAGCTTACCTTACGTAGACGTTAGGGGCTCACAGGCTGAGCTCACCTCGCCACACCACAGGTTAGGTTCGGTTCGGTTCGGTTCGGTTCGGTTCGCTCGGCTCAGCGTAAAGCGCCGAGGTCAGGGTTACGTTCGTTCACCTTCGGGCGCCACACTTTCGGTTGAAAGGTCGCGACGGGACGACGTCGGCAGGCACGCCGCAAACGAACAAAAACGTACAGACGGGGGAGCAGCACGACCACGACCAGACACCGAGCGCGAACGAGACACACGCGAACCACCCCCACCGGCCAAAGGGCACCACACAACAACCCCCCAGAGCACCACGTGTCGACACCAGAGCAACCCGCCGCTCACGCGACAGACATGGCTGGCACCGAAGGGCAACCGCCCGCAACTGCGCTTTCCGCGCCGGCCCGGATGCACGTCGTGCTACAACAACACCACTACCGTACACAGCCGCTGTTCACAACATCACTATCAATGGCGCGCCCGCGGCTCGCCGCCGTCGCAGTCGCAGCCCCAACGCCAGCACTTTTGCACCACCATTCACACGCACCGCAACACAGCTCGCCGACACAGCCGAACAAAACAAACACCACACAACAACAGCAACAACGCCGCCGCCTCTACTTGTGCCGGCGACCCACCCCGCCGATGGCGCACCTTTCGCCAGCCGGCAATCGACACACACGCACGCACCCACCCACCGGGGCCCAGTGCAAAAAAAAAAAAAACACAAAAACAAAAAAACAAAACAACACAAACGACACGGGAAGCGCACACCGCCACTTCGCGCGCACGCCACCAACCAGTCGTCGTCTCAAAATAACAAACACAAACAAAATAAACTAACAACTAGGGCAACACAAAACAAAAACGCCTCGCACGAACCGCCCACAAAAAGGACAAGCACACGCACAGCCTCTGCTGACGACCACGACGCAGCGGCACGCTGCTCCTGTCCCGCGCCCCGCGCCCCGCGCCCCACTCGATTCACAACTCACGCGACACCGTCAACGACGGGCTCGCTTCCCGCAACCTACCACCTTTCCGCCACGACGCACAGCCCCAGCCCCACCCGACGACTGCACTTTCACCACCGCCTCCCCCTTCCCCCCCAAAACACACACACACACACAGCCAGCCAAAAACGCACTCGCGACCCACACATGCACGTGCATCGGCACACGCCAACCAGTCAACGTCGACAACCACACGCAAGGCTCGAAACGAAAACGAAACCGGCGTCCTTCCACGTTGCCATCAAGCTACGCGACACAAGACACAAGGAACCAACACAACAGCCGGCCCCACTAATTCCCACTCTCACGCCGCAAAAAGCACACCGAAACCGCCAAACACGCACGCACATTCCCCTTCGCACTGACACCACCGACCGGCTCGCTACCACACACCCTCTCGGCAGCCGTTTCACGCCAATTCGCCACACAGTCGACAAGCGCCCGCCCTGTACGGCACACGCAACGACGCAGCGCAGCAAAGGGCGCCCGCAACACATACCTCTCCGCCGCCCGACGCGCCAACCGCCACACCACACCGCCAGCCACTCGCAAATTGTGCACTGCCACCAGCCACACGTCCAACACGCCGCGCCGCCTCCGGCCACCCGCCAGGGGGCGCTCACGTCCGCGACAACAGCGCGGCCCGCCGGGCCGGGCCGAACCGAACCGAGCCGCCGCTGCTCTGCACTCGGCACGGCCACACCCTGCTGCAGACCGGGCTCGTCCCTCTGTACGCGTCTGCCTGCGCATCAACACAACACGACCTTTTTTTTTTTTTTTTTCTCCTCTCTCTACCGCCATCCCTTCTTCTCGCGTTTTACCCGTTGTTGCAGCAGCGGCGCACACCTACACATCCACAGCCCCAGCCGAGCCGGCCTCACCTCAGGGCCCGCCGCCAGCGTCTCCTCCTCGGGCACAGGTGCGGTGCTGTGGCCGCCCATCCAACCGCATTGCTGGCCGTCCAGCCACCAGGCGTTCCCACTGCCGCGAGCCACGCCGCGCACCGACCCTGCTGCAGAAAACGAAGCATAGCCAGAGACCGACCGATACACAAAGCAAGCCGTCGCCTCGCCTCTTGTCCTTCCTGCCTTCCTTCCGCCCCCGCCCTTCTCACACCACCGCCTCTCCACTTTCGCCCCCCCCTCCTTTTTTTTTTTTGTTTTCTTCTTTCTTTCTTTCTTTGGCCCTCTCTCCTTCCCGCCATGGCGGTTACGGCACCGCCTGCAGCGGCAGATTTTTTGCGCCCACACGCCTACTCCTACCACCATTAACCTTGCCCTGCCCTGCCCTGCCCTGCCCTGCCCTGCCCATCAACGTCGCAGTCGAACCGACGCTTGCCAACACACTGCCCACGTTCCTTTCTCTTTTCGGCCTACGCCCATTACGCGCCGCCGCCACAGCGCCTTCCCTTCCCACAACACACCGACGTCATCACACGCACCCAAAACAGGGGCCACGACCGTGTTCCTCGCCCACTCCCATCCCGCACGGTACGCACATTCCCAACTACTACCGCGCACCCTCCCTTTCCAATCTGTGTGTGTCTCTCTGTGTCTGTGTCCTGTCCGCGCGTGACGCCTCTCAACATCCGCCGTCCCCCGTCCCGTTTTCGCCCCCATGCCGTCGTCGCGCCGCCTCCGCCCCTGTCCGCCCCGCACCACACCATACACCGCTGCTTGTCCCGGCCGTTGCCACCAAAGGCGCCGACCGCAAACGCGCCACGCCGCAGCCCCCGTGCGTCTCGCGCTCGCTTGCATCTCCGTGCCGACGCTGCCTCTCTTCCCGCTCGCACTCGACCTCGACAACACAGTCTTTGGCTCCGCCACTGCGTGTTCCGGTGGTACGCACGCTGCAACACGTATGTATTCATTACCAGAGCGATGGCGAGGCATGACAGCATCTCTGTCTGACCAGAGAGTTCTTTATCGCTGCTAGTCGGCGCTTGGACCGCGCCAGACGACAGTAGTGGCACGCACCGGGTCGCCAGGAACAGTTGTTATATATATATATTGTAGCGCGAGTCGGGAGAGGTAGTAGTCGGTCGACAGTAGTAGCGGGTGGACGGTTGTACTGAGCGGGCGTCGGCGGCGTGCTCTGCTCGTCTCGCGACTCTGGTCACGGTTCGGGACGATGTATAGTCTATTGTGTTATAATCAAAAGGTGGTGTGACGCTGCATTGCGCAAATCTGATAACGTATGTTCATTGTACTTATTTTGTTCAACAACAAAAGCCCCACTATTACTTTTTTTCTAAAGTAACTTTTGTCTCTTAACGAAAAACATTCACTTTTTAAAGACTACTTCCTATGGCATTTCCCTCCAAGGAGTGCAATTAATTACCAGCCAGCACTCATTCATTGCACACAGCTGTGTAAGGGGTATCTACAATTGAGGAGCGGATATAAATGCAATTTTTTGTTTTTTTTGTTTTTTTTTTTTTGTGTGTGTGTGTGTGTGTGTGTGTGTGTTGTAACCTCCCAGCAAAATTTAAAATAATGGACAATGTTATTTACGGATGCTAATGGACATTGCGCTAATTGTAACCTCGCCCACAATGAGAGGTATTGAAAATGGCAACAAAAATGTGAAATTCGCAATCTGACTCAAATATAAAGTCTTCACACAACATTTAAAAAAAGTCCGTTCAGTGACAAGAAACTTCAATTACACCGAAATAACGGTCTTTGGCCCTGTGCAAAACAATCAGAATTAAAGTCTTACCTCCGAATAAATGGATGTCACATTTCTGCTCTGGTTGTTGCGCAGCGCTTGGAGGAACTGCATTGCAAATAATAATATTCTCTTTTTTTGTCATTTTAGTGACATTTTTCTTCAAAGACGTGGAATGAAATGTGAAGTGCAACGAACTCTTTAGTTCAATAAACAATTAAATGTTTGAAAAATGCTTTTGAAATAAAAATTATTATTGGGGAACTTGTTGGAGAATAATTACAATAAATACAATTTTTCATTATCTAATGATTATATTAATTAACAGTATACCTTATTCACCATCTTGACCAGTGTTGCCGACCGCCTACATCACACAACCGCACTCGGCTGCTACTACTGACCGACCGCTCTGCATGACGACTATTAGCGTACTGCACGCGACGACTACTGACAGAGTACAGCCCTCAACTACACAGAGCTACGGACTCGCAACGACTACTCACTGACTGACTGACTGACTGAGAACCGCTCGCAACACTCGCGCAGTCCAGCGCAAACTCTCTGGTCACAGATGCTACAATGTCTCGCCATCGCTACTATGTTACATACGTGTTTCAGTGTCTTTTTCATTGGGGTAACGATCTTTGGCTCTTTTGATTCTGAATACAGGGCCAAAGGTCAACGCTGCTGCCCTTATACAATTTATCAGGTTTCATTATGTCTGTTGCAATGTTACATACGGTTCACTCTTTCATTAATATTATCGTTGGGTTTGTTTTGTAGGGACGTTAACATTCTGGCACATTTTTATTATCATCGGACTCTCTGCTATTTGTGCAGGGAGGTTATACCTGGGTCCATTTCCATTTCCATTTACATTTTAATATTGATAGACTTTTTGTTTTCTTGTTGTTTTTCCTTCTTTTTTTTTTTTGTTTGTTTTGTTTTTCCCGCTCTCACCACCACCGCCGCATCACGCCTTCCGTTTTCTTGGTTTCTTTTCTGTTCTTCAACTGCTTCAACATCACCGCGCCCCATTTCCACACCACAGCCGTCAGCCTCCAAGACGGGCGGGCGCAGTGTGCCCATTTCCGGCGCACAAGCACACCCGTACGGTACTCTCCTCGCCCCCACGCCACCAACAACACAGCGACCACGCGGCTTTCAGGCATGGCACGGCACGGCACCGGCGAAATGCGCCGCCCCCGCCCCTCCGCGCATCCGTCCGTC
>NW_026048194.1:20000-35000 GCF_023864345.2 Schistocerca serialis cubense | reverse complement strand
ACGAATAGGACTTTCTCCGTCAAAGTAGAAACTGCCACCTCCACCAGAAGGCGCATTCGTGCTGGAGTGCCACAGGGATCGGTCCTGGGGCCCGTATTGTACAGCTTGTACACTGCGGACACTCCAACGGCCCCCCTGGTGCACACCGCGCAGTACGCCGATGACACAGCCTTTTACACGAGAAATGCGAACAAGGACCTGGTCATTCGTAGGCTACAAAGGGTTTTAGATGACACAGAAACCTGGGCCCGTCGCTGGCGCATCACCATCAACTCGGAAAAGACGCAGGCAATGCTGATTACCCGCAGGCTCGGAAGGCGCGAACCTCCTCAACGTCCCCCCCTCCACCTCCACCTAAATGGAACCCAACTCCCCTGGCGCAGAACCGCCAAGTACCTTGGCGTAACCTTGGACTCTCGTCTCACGTGGAAACCCCACATAGACGAGGTCCACAGGAAGGTCTGCGCCAGAATGTCCATCCTATACCCTATCCTGAACACAAACAGCTCCCTTCCCTGCCCAGTAGCACTGAACGTCTATCAGGCCCTGATCCGGCCAGTAATGGAGTATGCATGCCCTGTCTGGGGATACGCGGCGAAGCAGCACCTGGACAAACTCCAGAGGCTGCAGAACCGCGCCCTCAGAAGGGCACTGCATCTACCTCTCGGTTTCCCCACAGACGACCTGCACGCCGCAGCCGATATCCCACTCCTGAGAGAGCGTTTCCAGGATCTGGCAAGGGCCTTCTATGAAGGTACCTCCAGATCCGGAAATGCACTCGTCCACTCCCTTGGTCGGTATGACATGTCCCGTGACAAACACAAGCGCCCTAGGACGATCTTCGACGATTAAGTCGAAGAGAAAAATCCCAATACCCAATCCCTAATCCAGTTCCTTCCCATATATCACCAATCATCTCGCCTACCTCAGGCAAGTCCCAGATACACACACAACAATTCATCACATATCACAGACACCAAAAATATATAGAAAAATCACACACACATGTACACAGGGGAGTAAAAGCCAAAAGGCTATAAACTCCCCCTCACACTTCCCCAAAGAGGGGAAAGTATTAGATGAGTGCAGCAGGCTGCGCCGGCACGCACTCCGCTGCTCGACTCGCTGCCGCTCGCACCGGTCGTTTTCGTTTCCGTTTCGTGTGCACCGTCGCTAGCCCATCGCCATGTCCGGACGCGGAAAGGGAGGCAAAGTCAAGGGCAAGTCAAAGTCCCGCTCAAGCAGGGCTGGGCTCCAGTTCCCGGTCGGCAGAATCCACCGCCTCCTGCGCAAGGGAAACTACGCAGAGCGCGTCGGCGCCGGGGCGCCCGTCTACCTCGCCGCCGTCATGGAGTACCTCGCGGCTGAGGTGCTCGAGCTGGCCGGAAACGCGGCCCGCGACAACAAGAAGACGCGCATCATCCCGCGCCACCTGCAGCTTGCCATCCGCAACGACGAGGAGCTCAACAAGCTCCTGTCGGGCGTCACCATCGCACAGGGTGGTGTCCTGCCCAACATCCAGGCCGTCCTGCTGCCAAAGAAGACCGAGAAGAAGGCCTAAAGGAGGCCAGGCAATCGCAGCCGCCGCGTGCTCCCCTGCACGCAACGCGCTTTGCCGGCTCGGCCCGGCCCACAACAATCGGCCCTTTTCAGGGCCACCACACAAACCTACGTCCAAAGCAAAATTTCAGTCGTCCTCGCCGCACCTTGTTTTGTTTTAACTTTGCACTGTCACAGCACAGCCGCCGCCGGCGCACGTCCGCCATCTTGTCGTCCACACAGCCCGTGTGGCCCAACACACACACACACACACACACATTTTGCACGGTCGCAGTCGCCTTCCAAACCGACAACGGCAGCAACAATGACCATTGTTAAAGGGAGGCGTGTCGACACACCGCCCTCCACTCCCGCGCGCAACGGCCGTCGACACGAACGAAACAGCTGATCCGGCCGCCTATGCCCACACGCCTTGCCTCGGAAACCCCAACGCCGCCGCAAACAAACACACAGAGCCAAACCACGCAAGCAAATAATCACCGCCTCTCGCACAACAACACACAGCCCGCCATCTCCGTCGCGATCGATACAAAGACACACAATAACAAACACACAAACGAAGCAGCTCCACACACAGCCAGCCACATGACACGTTTCCTTTCCTTCTCCCCTCCCAGTCACATCACGTCGCTCAAACGGAAAGAAAGAAACAAACAAACAAACAACACAGCGCACACACGCAGCAACAACAACACAGACTCTTTCGCACTTTTCAACTTCCGAACAGTGTGGTGGCCCTGAAAAGGGCCGTTTTCTAGTCTCTCCCACCCACAAGCACGGCCGCGGGAAGGCCAGCGCCCGCTGCGACGCAGCCTAACCGCCGAAACCGTACAGGGTGCGCCCCTGCCTCTTCAGGGCGTACACCACGTCCATGGCCGTCACAGTCTTGCGCTTGGCGTGCTCAGTGTACGTCACCGCGTCGCGGATCACGTTCTCCAGGAACACCTTCAGCACCCCGCGGGTCTCCTCGTAGATCAGACCAGAGATGCGCTTCACGCCGCCCCTGCGAGCCAGGCGGCGGATGGCGGGCTTCGTGATGCCCTGGATGTTGTCGCGCAACACCTTGCGGTGCCGCTTGGCGCCACCCTTGCCGAGCCCCTTTCCTCCCTTGCCGCGGCCTGTCATCCTTCCTTCCTCGGGCAAAGCAAAACGTGCACAAACAGCAGCTGCAGCGGCTGGCGAGTCGGCTACGGTCTGCGCCCAGCCTGTGCACCTCTTGTTGAAACTCCTCTGTGGGTTTCTGGATTTCACGAAGTTTCAGCACGTAGTGTGCTCTTCCTTCCAATTTTTCTTCATTTTTGCGAGATCTTTAGTTTCCTAGTTTTCGGTTGTCCGTGTTTTGGTGCTTTAGAATTTCGAGAATGGTTGCTTCTTCATCAGCGTGCCTGACGAAGATGGTGTGGCCAGCGCAGGTGCGCTCTCCACTCTTCTCGGTTGCCGAGTCCTCTTATTTTCGCGTTTTGCGAAGTTTCGGCGGCGTTGTAAAATTTTACAGCCTGTTCTTCGATTCTTTTGCGGAGTCTCTGGACGTCCGCTATCTGGTGGAGTTCCTCAGTTGGGAAGTCCGCCGGCAGATGGAGTGCCCATTTCAGTGCTCTGTTCTGCACTGCCTGGATCCGTTGTAAGTTGGTTGGTGCCGTGTTTCCCCATACGACCGCGGCGTATTCCAGCACTGGTCGTATGAGGGATTTGTAGAGGATCACCCCTAGGTGGTCTGGTAATGAAGAGCGTGGGTTTAGGATGGGGTACAGCATGTTCATGCGCCCCATTGCCTTTTTCCTCGTCTCTTCAATGTGTGGGCGCCACGTTAGACGTTTGTCTAGTGTGACGCCCAGATATTTTGCCGTTGCGCTCCAGGGGACCGGTCTTCCTCGTAATGTTATCTCCTGGAGGTCAGCCGGCACGTTTCGGTGGGCAATGACGATTGCCTGTGATTTGGCGGCGTTGTACGCCAGCCGCCACTTTGCCGCCCAGTCTTCCAAATTGTTGGCTGCTGATTGCAGTCGCCTTTGAAGGAGTTGCGGCTGCATGCTGCGGCAGTACACTGCCGTATCGTCCGCGTACAGGGCGAGTTGCACCCGATCTGTGCGCGGAAGGTCGGCAGTGTACAGCGAGTATAGCACTGGACCCAGGACCGAACCTTGCGGGACTCCGGCGAGTATTCGGCGTTCTGTGGAGATTCCACAGTCTGCCCGTACGTGAAACGTGCGACCCGCGAGGTAACTCTGCAGGAGCTTCACGTGTGGCCCAGGAATCCCCAATGTAAATAGTTTATAAAGGAGACCTTTGTGCCACACTGAATCAAATGCACGAGACACGTCGAGCAGAAACGCGCCGAAATACTCGCGTCGGTCCAGGGCACAGAAGGCTTCCTCTGTCAGTCGCAGTAGTTGCTGGGTCGTGGAGTGTCCCTTCCGGAATCCAAACTGGTCGTCGGGCAGGAGGCCTTCCGCGTCGATGTGATTTCCGAGCCGCTTCAGGTACAACCTCTCGAAGACCTTCGAGAGTGCTGGCAGCAGACTGATCGGGCGGTAGTTGTTAGCCCGCCTGTGATCCTTCCCTGGCTTGGGAAGGGCCACGATCTCGGCGTGCTTCCAGCACTCTGGAAATACGCCAGTTTGGATGATGGTGTTGAAGATCCCCGTGAGGTGCCCGATTGCGATGGGCGGTAGTTGTTTGAGGAGCTGGTTCGTGACGAGATCGGGGCCTCCTGCCTTCCTGCCGTTGAGACAGCGTAGCTGGACCTCGACCTCCGCTTCTTCGATCGGCTCGATGACGGTGTCGTTGTCCTCGGCCGCTAGGAAGACTGGAAGTCGCTCCTCAACCAGTGCCACGTGTGCCAGGTCGACGGGGTCTTCCACCGGAGTGAAGTTTTCAGCGAACGCGTCCGCGAGGGCGTTGGCCTTTGCGTCCGGTTCGCTGACGAAGACGTTGCCGACTTGCAGTGGCGGTATTTTGGCGGTGCGGCGGATGAATCCCTTCACCGCGTGCCAGGCTGTTCCGTCCTCTGTCTTCAGGGAGGCGACTTTCTGCGACCACTCTTCGATTCTGTGGGCGTCGGCGGCTGCTTTAATCTCCCGCTGCATCCTGTTCAGTTGCCGCTTTGTTGCGGGATTCCGTGTTAGCTGCCATTCGCGGCGAAGTCTGTTCTTCTCCGTGATGGCAGCTTTGAGATGTTGCGGGAATTCACGGGCGTGTGGCTTCTCTGTTCTTCCGTTTGGAGTGGCTGCCGCCACAGCTTCTGCGACTCCTCGGGTGAGGTGCCGCAGCGCCGCTTCCGCACCATGTTCAGTCGGGTTCGGCGCGTCTCCGATTTTGACCGCCATTTCTGTTTGGTACGTGTCCCATGTGATGCCCCTGATGTCGTGGCCACGTTTGGTCGTTTGGACTATGTCCGCATTCAGTTCAAAGACCACTGGGGCGTGGTCGGACGCCATCGTGGCCCTCGTTGTGGCGGAGATGAAGTGTCTCACCCCGCGGACGATGGCCACGTCTATGACGTCCGGTTGCGCACCTCTTCGTGTCGGGAAGATGGTCGGCTGGTGCGGTCCTATCACCGCCGCTCCGAGCTGCTCGGCCACCCGATGTAGACGGCGGCCGCTTGTGTTCGTGGTCCTGGAGTTCCAGATGATGTTCTTGGCGTTAACGTCGCCTCCGAGGAATGTGTTTCCAGGGAGGGAAATCAGCGCCGCGAACTCATCTGGCTGCAGTAGACCCCTTGGAGGTCGGTATATTGCCACGAAGTTTATCGGTCCTTGGTCCGTTTGCACGGCTACTCCCGTGGCCTCTAATGTGGCGAGTTGTGGCAGGTGAATCCGGTGGTGGCGCATCGTCCTCCTTACGTATACCGCCGTGCCGCCACCCGCGGTTGGCCGGTCGTCCCGGTAACAGTGGTAGTTGGGCACTCCCACTTTCACGCCGGGCTTCAGGTGTGTTTCTGCGACGAGACAGATGTCCAGGTTCTCGTCGCAGATGAAGCTTCTGAATTCAGCGTCCTGGTGACGCAAGCCGTTGGCGTTAAAGACGCCGATTTTTACACCACGGTCGTGTCTATCCATGATGTTTTGTGGAGATGGCCAGGGTAATCGTCTGTGTAATCTTCTCCACAGACGCCGCGTATTTGTTTGGAAGGTCCTCGATCACATGGAGGACCCTGTCTATGAGGCCTGCCAACAGTTGCAGCATTTGGGTGGCCTTGTCTTCCTCCTGTGGTTGTTTTGGAGGATGGGGCGCGTCGATGTGCCGCTGTTGGTAGCGGCTTCCGCGCTGGCGCATTTCCGGGAAGTCAACGGGGCTGTCTAATCTCGGAGGGCGCCGCCCGGGAGCTGCGTCTTCGTTATTTGTGCGCGCTCGTTGCGCGCGCCCGGTAGCAGTAGTGGCTGCCGTCAGATCAGCTGATCGCTGCCGTGCCCATGCGTTAGCACGGGGTGCCGGCTGCGGCCGCGCGGTGCTGCCACCTGTGAGCGGCGCGCCTCTCTGGGCGCCACTTGCCGCTGGCTGTGTCCGTGAGGTGCTGCCACCACGCGGCGGGTTGCGGGACTCCGTCGTGGTAGCGGCCTCCGGGATTGTGTTGTAGGTAGCCGTGGCGGCTGCCTTACCGGCTGCTGGCTGCAACGTCTGCATGCTGCTGCCCTCTGGTGGCGTCGAGCTGTACTCGGCGGCTGGCTTTCCCGGTTGCGTCCGGGAGGTGCTGCCCTCTCGCGGCGAGTTTTGAGACTCGCGCGTAGGGGAGGTGGCTGGGACTGCACTGCCGGTCGCGTCGCGAGCTGCCTTACCGACTGTTGGCGGCTGCCTCTGCGTACTCGGCCGGGAGGTGCTGGCCCCTGGCGGCGCTGGGTTGTATCCGGCGCGTCGACCTCCACGTGTCCGGCGGCGTCGTCGTCTTTGTGGCTGACCGGTTGCCGGCCAGTTCTGCGAGTCGCGGAATGCGGTTTTCCCGTTTCTGGCCGTCTTCCCTCCGCGCAGCTGTTGTCCTTGGGCGCGCTCGAGGAAGGCTATGTGCCGTTCACAGCCTCTATACGCGGCCAGGTGGTTTCCACCACACAAGGCGCACTTCGGTGTGAAGTCCTTGTGTGGTATTCCTTTGATAGGGCAATCGCGAGATGCGTGTTCGCCTGCGCATCTCACACATCTCTCGTCCATGCCGCAGTGTTTTTGGACGTGACCGAGTTGTTGGCACCTGAAGCACTGTGCGTATGGTTGTTTAGTGCGCAAGTTTTCAGGTGTCACACTGCAGTTGGCGATTAATCGGAGCTGGAACAGCTGCCTGTTGCGCTCTGTGTTGGGAGCATACACACAGAAGAGCGGCGAGTCTTTTCTCGTTTGTGGATTTTTCATTTTGGACACGCCGCTCACAGCATATCCCATGTCCTCCAGCTCCTCTTTGATGTGGCTTGGTTCCGTTTTATACGAGAACCCTCGGTACACTACTCGCAGCGGTTTCTCCCTCGTTGCAGAGTACGTGTAGAATTTGATGCCCTTGTCTGTTACTTCTTTGTTCAGCGTCATGTAGTCCGTGGTGCTGTTCGTCTGGACTTTGAACAGCTCTCCAGACACTCGTATTATGAAGTTGTTCTTCCCTAGCACCTTCTGCAGCAGTTGTTGCAGCTCGCGGAATGTGCCAGGGTAGTCCAGGACGAGCGGTGGCGGTTTAGAGCGGCGTGGCGGTGCGGGCGTCATCTGCACGTCGTCTTCGCTGTCTTCGTCGCTCAGAGCGTTGTATTGGTTTTCCACAGCTATCGGGGTGGAGGACGGGATGTTGGCGCGCTTTGCCGGTTTCCTCACTTGTTGGAAGCCGTCTGCGTCTGCCTGCTGTTGCGCTCCCTCTCCATTGCTGCGTTTACGACCTTTAGCCGTCGCCTTGGGCCGTGCGGCGGGGCCTGTAGCCTTCCGGAATTTCCGTACGTTAGCTGGCACGGGAGCGTCACCGTCAGAATGCCGTCTCTTATTCTGAATGGTTTGGTGCTCCATTTCAGCGACATCGACGGCGTTTTCCTGGTTTGGGGCGCTGTTGGCGTGCGCCTCCAATAATGTGTTGGACTTCGGCAGGAGGTCCAACAAGGAGTTCAGCGCTGCCTCCGCAACTCCTGCTTCAAGGTTTGCAGGCGTTGTTGTTGCAGGTGCGGTGCTAGCTGTGGTTTCAGGAGTCTCGTTCTCGTCGTCGAGGACGTAGAAGCTCCCTTCAGTGTCCATGCATGCCTCCCTCAACTCCTTTCTGATGTGTTGGAGATCCATTGCATCGAGGGAGTGAGTGGAAGCACACTCTGTTTCAACAGTCGGTTCAGCGGATGTGTTGCTACCGACACTGGTTGCGTTCAAGGACGCGGCCTTGTCTGCTGATGCGTTGCCTACGGGGGCAACGCTACGCGATGGAGGAGGAGTACTATCCCCTATATAGACTCTGGCCCGCCCTCCCCCCCACCACGCGCAACCGAGGGCATATAAGCGCAGCACGGAGGCGCGCGGGCCCGTTGTCAAGGCAGCACCGGACGCCGCGCCGCACCTAACCTCCACGCACGCCGCTCCGCTACCGCTACCGCTACCGCCATGGCCCGCACAAAGCAAACGGCCCGCAAGTCCACCGGCGGAAAGGCGCCGCGCAAACAGCTCGCCACCAAGGCGGCGAGGAAGAGCGCGCCCGCCACCGGAGGCGTCAAGAAGCCCCACCGCTACAGGCCGGGCACCGTCGCCCTGCGAGAAATCAGGCGCTACCAGAAGAGCACAGAGCTGCTCATCCGCAAGCTGCCATTCCAGCGCCTAGTGCGCGAGATCGCCCAGGACTTCAAGACCGACCTGCGCTTCCAGAGCTCCGCAGTCATGGCCCTGCAGGAGGCCAGCGAGGCCTACCTCGTCGGCCTCTTCGAAGACACCAACCTGTGCGCAATCCACGCCAAGCGCGTCACCATCATGCCCAAGGACATCCAGCTCGCGCGCCGCATCCGCGGCGAGCGCGCCTAAACCGCGCCGCGGCACCGCACCGCACAAACAAAAACGGCCCTTTTCAGGGCCACTAACATCTCTCCGTCGCGAGCAAACTTTGTCGGTCGCCTGCCTCTCGCCCCGCAACCCAAAAACAAAAACCACCACTTCCCGTCCGTCCGCCACACCCGCTCACTCTGCCTGCCTGCTAGCAGCGCGCAACAATCACACATCATCCCTCCCCGGCGCTCAAAGCGCACAATACCCAACGGCCGACGTCACACCGCACGGGTGGGTGGGTGGCTGGCTGGCTGGCCGGCCGCCCGCCGCTTTCGTTTCGAAAACAAAAAAAACCCGCACTCCACTCCGACGGCCAACGGCCAGGCAGGCGCGCTCGCTCGCTCGCTCTACACGCCACCGAAATCCCCGCCGACTCCTTCCACATCTCAACGTGCCCCCCGTTGCAAAACATAACACACACAAAGGAACAAAACAAAACACAGACCAGACACGACTAGACAAGACAGACATCCGAGAAGAACGAACGCAGGCAAGCCAACCAACGTATTCAAACAAAACAACGTGACAGAAAACCAACCGTCGGCCGCCGCCACAAACACGGCGACAATCAACCACGACAACAACAACACCGCTTACCGCTACCGCCGCCCACACCCGCCACCGACCCCCGCAATCCAACCACCACGGCACGCAAACAGCATCCCCACGGGCATACAGAAACGCCAGACAGACACCCACACCAAACGCAACACGACAATCAAAACCTTCCCCGACGTGCTTTGATGGCCCTGAGAAGGGCCGTTTTGGGCCGCGCGTCTCTTGCGCGCCACTAGACGACGACGGGGGGTGGGGACGACGGAGTCAAGCGCCAAACCCTTCCTTTCCCATCTCTTTCTCCTCTACTCTACTTCTTCTTCTTGGGCGAAGCCTTCGCCTTAGACGGCGTCGTCGCCTTCTTCGGGCGCGGCGCCTTCGGCTTCTTCGTCGGAACCTTGGCGGCCTTCTTCGCCTTCGACGGCGACTTGGCCTTGGCCGGCTTGGCCGCAGCCGCCTTCTTCGCACCCGCGGGAGCGGCCGACGCCGCAGACGCCTTCTTGGCGGCGCCCGCCTTCCGACCGGTCGCCGCCTTCACGCCACCAGCCTTCTTTGCGCCGGCCGCACGGGCGCCCTTCTTCTCCTTGCTGGCCGGAGCGGCGCGCTTCTTCTTGGCACCGCCAGCACGAGCCTTGCCGCCCTCGGCCGCCCCCCCGCCGCCGGCGCCGGCAAGCTTGAACGAGCCGGACGCGCCCTTCCCCTTCGTCTGCACCAGCTCGCCCGCCACGACGGCCGACTTGAGGTACTTCTTGATAAACGGCGCCAGCTTCTCCGCGTCCAGCTTGTAGTGCGCGGCTATGTACTTCTTGATCGCCTGCAGCGACGACCCGCCGCGCTCCTTCAGACTCTTGATGGCGGCCGTCACCATCTCAGAGGTGCGCGGGTGCGCAGGCTTGGCGCGCGGCTTCTTCGCAGACGACGCAGACTTGGCCTTCTTCGTAGTGCCGGTGGCGGCGGGTGCCGCAGCAGTCTCGTTCGTAGCCGCCTGATCTGCCATTTCGACGACGCGCGTAACACACAGCGAGAGCGAGCGGGACGGCAGGCACGCAAGCACAGCACAGCAGCAGAGCAGAGAATCACAAGGCCCAGCCAGTGTCGCGGGCGGGCGCGGACGGCCGAGAGAGCGGCCGCCACTCTGCGCGCCGCCGCGCCGCGCCTCCCGCGCTTGCTACCGCCCAACGTCCGACAGCCTGTGCGGAGCAGCCCCAAACCTGCGCCACAACCGCCCGCGCCTTTCAAACCACCGAGGATGGGGCTACACACAGCCACACCACAGTCGCCAACCAGTCGCCACGGCAGCGCCGCAAACCACGGCCAAACTGCAGCTACCGCGCGCTACAGCCTGGGTCGGCCCGCCGAGAATCGCCGCCCCCGCCCAAATGCCGCCCCCACAGCCCCAGCCGACGACCCGCCACAATGGCCAAACCTTCGGCAAAACTCCCACACCGTCGCCGCGGCAGCCCGGCCAGCGCGGCCGGCGCCACAGCCACACAAGCCGAGGCGTGCGGCGATGACGGCCGTGCAAACGCGCCTCCGCCGCCCCATCGCCTTCCGTCGCCCTCCCGCCGTTTCCCGATCGGCCCGCAGCCGTCGGGCCACATCGCGCGCCGTCCTCCTCCTCTCGCCCGCCAACATTCACAGCCGTTTCTCAACAATTGCCCGCCGCAAACGGACGCCGCCTGCGCAACAGGCGCCGCCGCCCCTCGCCGCTTCCCACCCACAACCCCTCGACCGAGGCAAACCGCAATCCGAATCTACAGACCAACCCAATCTGCCGTCAAGCACACACGACAGCCGACCTTACACGTTACGCGTTACACATTACGTTTACACGTCTACGTTAGGTTAGGTTAGGTGGACGTGGGTTAGGTTAAGGGGACTTGGGTTAGGTTAAGCGTCAAACCTAGGTTAAGCATTCAAACACGTCAGGCGTCAGAGGTTAGGTTAGGTTAGGTTAGGTTACACGTTAGGTTAGGTTAAGGGGTCAGTGCTAGGTTAAGAAGCGTCAAACGTAGGTTAAAAAAGCGTTCAAACGTGAGGCGTGAGCCGGACAGCTTACCTTACGTAGACGTTAGGGGCTCACAGGCTGAGCTCACCTCGCCACACCACAGGTTAGGTTCGGTTCGGTTCGGTTCGGTTCGGTTCGCTCGGCTCAGCGTAAAGCGCCGAGGTCAGGGTTACGTTCGTTCACCTTCGGGCGCCACACTTTCGGTTGAAAGGTCGCGACGGGACGACGTCGGCAGGCACGCCGCAAACGAACAAAAACGTACAGACGGGGGAGCAGCACGACCACGACCAGACACCGAGCGCGAACGAGACACACGCGAACCACCCCCACCGGCCAAAGGGCACCACACAACAACCCCCCAGAGCACCACGTGTCGACACCAGAGCAACCCGCCGCTCACGCGACAGACATGGCTGGCACCGAAGGGCAACCGCCCGCAACTGCGCTTTCCGCGCCGGCCCGGATGCACGTCGTGCTACAACAACACCACTACCGTACACAGCCGCTGTTCACAACATCACTATCAATGGCGCGCCCGCGGCTCGCCGCCGTCGCAGTCGCAGCCCCAACGCCAGCACTTTTGCACCACCATTCACACGCACCGCAACACAGCTCGCCGACACAGCCGAACAAAACAAACACCACACAACAACAGCAACAACGCCGCCGCCTCTACTTGTGCCGGCGACCCACCCCGCCGATGGCGCACCTTTCGCCAGCCGGCAATCGACACACACGCACGCACCCACCCACCGGGGCCCAGTGCAAAAAAAAAAAAACACAAAAACAAAAAAACAAAACAACACAAACGACACGGGAAGCGCACACCGCCACTTCGCGCGCACGCCACCAACCAGTCGTCGTCTCAAAATAACAAACACAAACAAAATAAACTAACAACTAGGGCAACACAAAACAAAAACGCCTCGCACGAACCGCCCACAAAAAGGACAAGCACACGCACAGCCTCTGCTGACGACCACGACGCAGCGGCACGCTGCTCCTGTCCCGCGCCCCGCGCCCCGCGCCCCACTCGATTCACAACTCACGCGACACCGTCAACGACGGGCTCGCTTCCCGCAACCTACCACCTTTCCGCCACGACGCACAGCCCCAGCCCCACCCGACGACTGCACTTTCACCACCGCCTCCCCCTTCCCCCCCAAAACACACACACACACACAGCCAGCCAAAAACGCACTCGCGACCCACACATGCACGTGCATCGGCACACGCCAACCAGTCAACGTCGACAACCACACGCAAGGCTCGAAACGAAAACGAAACCGGCGTCCTTCCACGTTGCCATCAAGCTACGCGACACAAGACACAAGGAACCAACACAACAGCCGGCCCCACTAATTCCCACTCTCACGCCGCAAAAAGCACACCGAAACCGCCAAACACGCACGCACATTCCCCTTCGCACTGACACCACCGACCGGCTCGCTACCACACACCCTCTCGGCAGCCGTTTCACGCCAATTCGCCACACAGTCGACAAGCGCCCGCCCTGTACGGCACACGCAACGACGCAGCGCAGCAAAGGGCGCCCGCAACACATACCTCTCCGCCGCCCGACGCGCCAACCGCCACACCACACCGCCAGCCACTCGCAAATTGTGCACTGCCACCAGCCACACGTCCAACACGCCGCGCCGCCTCCGGCCACCCGCCAGGGGGCGCTCACGTCCGCGACAACAGCGCGGCCCGCCGGGCCGGGCCGAACCGAACCGAGCCGCCGCTGCTCTGCACTCGGCACGGCCACACCCTGCTGCAGACCGGGCTCGTCCCTCTGTACGCGTCTGCCTGCGCATCAACACAACACGACCTTTTTTTTTTTTTTTTTCTCCTCTCTCTACCGCCATCCCTTCTTCTCGCGTTTTACCCGTTGTTGCAGCAGCGGCGCACACCTACACATCCACAGCCCCAGCCGAGCCGGCCTCACCTCAGGGCCCGCCGCCAGCGTCTCCTCCTCGGGCACAGGTGCGGTGCTGTGGCCGCCCATCCAACCGCATTGCTGGCCGTCCAGCCACCAGGCGTTCCCACTGCCGCGAGCCACGCCGCGCACCGACCCTGCTGCAGAAAACGAAGCATAGCCAGAGACCGACCGATACACAAAGCAAGCCGTCGCCTCGCCTCTTGTCCTTCCTGCCTTCCTTCCGCCCCCGCCCTTCTCACACCACCGCCTCTCCACTTTCGCCCCCCCCTCCTTTTTTTTTTTTGTTTTCTTCTTTCTTTCTTTCTTTGGCCCTCTCTCCTTCCCGCCATGGCGGTTACGGCACCGCCTGCAGCGGCAGATTTTTTGCGCCCACACGCCTACTCCTACCACCATTAACCTTGCCCTGCCCTGCCCTGCCCTGCCCTGCCCATCAACGTCGCAGTCGAACCGACGCTTGCCAACACACTGCCCACGTTCCTTTCTCTTTTCGGCCTACGCCCATTACGCGCCGCCGCCACAGCGCCTTCCCTTCCCACAACACACCGACGTCATCACACGCACCCAAAACAGGGGCCACGACCGTGTTCCTCGCCCACTCCCATCCCGCACGGTACGCACATTCCCAACTACTACCGCGCACCCTCCCTTTCCAATCTGTGTGTGTCTCTCTGTGTCTGTGTCCTGTCCGCGCGTGACGCCTCTCAACATCCGCCGTCCCCCGTCCCGTTTTCGCCCCCATGCCGTCGTCGCGCCGCCTCCGCCCCTGTCCGCCCCGCACCACACCATACACCGCTGCTTGTCCCGGCCGTTGCCACCAAAGGCGCCGACCGCAAACGCGCCACGCCGCAGCCCCCGTGCGTCTCGCGCTCGCTTGCATCTCCGTGCCGACGCTGCCTCTCTTCCCGCTCGCACTCGACCTCGACAACACAGTCTTTGGCTCCGCCACTGCGTGTTCCGGTGGTACGCACGCTGCAACACGTATGTATTCATTACCAGAGCGATGGCGAGGCATGACAGCATCTCTGTCTGACCAGAGAGTTCTTTATCGCTGCTAGTCGGCGCTTGGACCGCGCCAGACGACAGTAGTGGCACGCACCGGGTCGCCAGGAACAGTTGTTATATATATATATTGTAGCGCGAGTCGGGAGAGGTAGTAGTCGGTCGACAGTAGTAGCGGGTGGACGGTTGTACTGAGCGGGCGTCGGCGGCGTGCTCTGCTCGTCTCGCGACTCTGGTCACGGTTCGGGACGATGTATAGTCTATTGTGTTATAATCAAAAGGTGGTGTGACGCTGCATTGCGCAAATCTGATAACGTATGTTCATTGTACTTATTTTGTTCAACAACAAAAGCCCCACTATTACTTTTTTTCTAAAGTAACTTTTGTCTCTTAACGAAAAACATTCACTTTTTAAAGACTACTTCCTATGGCATTTCCCTCCAAGGAGTGCAATTAATTACCAGCCAGCACTCATTCATTGCACACAGCTGTGTAAGGGGTATCTACAATTGAGGAGCGGATATAAATGCAATTTTTTGTTTTTTTTTGTTTTTTTTTTTGTGTGTGTGTGTGTGTGTGTGTGTGTGTGTTGTAACCTCCCAGCAAAATTTAAAATAATGGACAATGTTATTTACGGATGCTAATGGACATTGCGCTAATTGTAACCTCGCCCACAATGAGAGGTATTGAAAATGGCAACAAAAATGTGAAATTCGCAATCTGACTCAAATATAAAGTCTTCACACAACATTTAAAAAAAGTCCGTTCAGTGACAAGAAACTTCAATTACACCGAAATAACGGTCTTTGGCCCTGTGCAAAACAATCAGAATTAAAGTCTTACCTCCGAATAAATGGATGTCACATTTCTGCTCTGGTTGTTGCGCAGCGCTTGGAGGAACTGCATTGCAAATAATAATATTCTCTTTTTTTGTCATTTTAGTGACATTTTTCTTCAA
>NW_026048194.1:5000-15000 GCF_023864345.2 Schistocerca serialis cubense | reverse complement strand
CGATCTCAATGAGTACCGCAACCAACAATGGTCGGCAAGGCTCTCAGCTCTCAAACTAGACGACAATAGTTTATGGCAAGCCACCAAACAGTACACAAAAAGACGCGCAAAAATGCCACCACTCCATGGCGAACGCGGACTGCAGTTCAGCCCCATCGACAAAGCTAACGCACTAGCCGACGTGTTCGAAAAACAGTTCAGACCAGCAGAAGTACAGGACAGAGAACACGTCGCAACAGTCCGCAGAGAACTGGCCGTGTTCCTGGAAGCAGACGACGAAGATGACTACACGCCACTCTTCAATACTGAAGATGTGGCGCGCTGCATCAAGTCCCTGCCCACCAGGAAAACCCCGGGTCACGACCAGGTCACAAATGAATTGCTGAAACTCCTCCCGCCTCTGGCAATCACCCACCTGACCGATATAGTTAATGAACTGACGCGATCACAAAAATTCCCGGCGCAGTGGAAGCACGCAGAAGTTATTGCGATCGCGAAACCAGGAAAAGACCCGGTGTTCCCGCAACACTATAGACCAATTAGTCTACTGCCTACCCTCAGTAAACTTTACGAGCGCCTCCTACTAACCCCCATACAGGACTATATCACAAGAGAGCAGATTCTGCCGAAATTCCAATTCGGATTTAGGCAAAGACACTCCGCCCCCCAGCAAATCATGAGGGTGGTTGAAGCAGCCACAGACAGCTTCAACCGAAAGGGCTACTGCGGGCTTGTCTTGTTAGACGTAGCAAAAGCCTTCGACTCAGTCTGGCACACCGGGATATTACACAAGATGTACACCCTAGGCTTCCCCGGAAAGATAGTCAAAATCGTTAAAAACTATCTCTCCGGTAGGACTTTCTCAGTCAAGATCGATGGATCCCTGTCGACCAGGAGAAGAATCAGTGCAGGCGTGCCCCAGGGCTCAGTCCTGGGACCCGTCCTCTACAGTGTCTACACTGCTGACATCCCTACGACTCAGCATGTAAACACTGCACAGTACGCAGACGACACTGCATTCTTCTCCTGCTCGACAAACAGGAACCTGGTTACAAGGCGTCTGCAAACCGCCCTAAACAGGACGGAAAACTGGGCAAAGCAGTGGCGCATCTCAATTAACTCTGAGAAAACACAAGCCATGCTGCTCACCAGACGCTATGGGAAACGCCGACCCCCAAGAAGACCATACCAACTGCTGAGATTGCAGGGGCAGAATTTGCCATGGAGAAATTCTGCGAAGTACCTCGGTGTCACACTTGACAGACGCCTGACATGGAAGTGCCACATAGAGGAGCTTCGCAGAAAGGCTCACGCCAGGATGCAGATTCTGTACCCTGTCTTGAACAGCACCAGTTCCCTCGACCCCGCAACAGGAGTAGCGATCTATCGAAGTCTAATTCGACCGATACTGGAATATGCGTGCCCTGTATGGGGCTACGCAGCCAGATCGACGATAGATCGCTTACAAAAGACTCAAAACAGAGCGTTAAGACGAGCCCTACACGTCCCCACGCGCTTCCCCACGGCAGATTTGCACGAAGCCGCAGACATAGAGCCAATCACCACAAGATTCCGCGCCCTGGCAGAAGTGTTCTACGCCACGGCGCGGAAGTCAGAAAACGAATTAATCAACACCCTTGGGCAATACGAACCCCATAGGCAGAGATATAACAGACCCAAGTCGCTACTCCTGCAGTAGCAGAAAAAGAACAACTAAAGAAAACTCTCAACGAACAGCAACCAACAAAAGCAAAGAAACAAAAAACAACACAAAAGAAAAGAGGAGGAAATGTCCTAATGTGACAACAACCTCCACCAGCACACCCTCTAAAGGTAGAGGAATAAAAGAGAGAAGCAGAGCTGCGCCGGCACGCACTCCGCTGCTCGACTCGCTGCCGCTCGCACCGGTCGTTTTCGTTTCCGTTTCGTGTGCACCGTCGCTAGCCCATCGCCATGTCCGGACGCGGAAAGGGAGGCAAAGTCAAGGGCAAGTCAAAGTCCCGCTCAAGCAGGGCTGGGCTCCAGTTCCCGGTCGGCAGAATCCACCGCCTCCTGCGCAAGGGAAACTACGCAGAGCGCGTCGGCGCCGGGGCGCCCGTCTACCTCGCCGCCGTCATGGAGTACCTCGCGGCTGAGGTGCTCGAGCTGGCCGGAAACGCGGCCCGCGACAACAAGAAGACGCGCATCATCCCGCGCCACCTGCAGCTTGCCATCCGCAACGACGAGGAGCTCAACAAGCTCCTGTCGGGCGTCACCATCGCACAGGGTGGTGTCCTGCCCAACATCCAGGCCGTCCTGCTGCCAAAGAAGACCGAGAAGAAGGCCTAAAGGAGGCCAGGCAATCGCAGCCGCCGCGTGCTCCCCTGCACGCAACGCGCTTTGCCGGCTCGGCCCGGCCCACAACAATCGGCCCTTTTCAGGGCCACCACACAAACCTACGTCCAAAGCAAAATTTCAGTCGTCCTCGCCGCACCTTGTTTTGTTTTAACTTTGCACTGTCACAGCACAGCCGCCGCCGGCGCACGTCCGCCATCTTGTCGTCCACACAGCCCGTGTGGCCCAACACACACACACACACACACACATTTTGCACGGTCGCAGTCGCCTTCCAAACCGACAACGGCAGCAACAATGACCATTGTTAAAGGGAGGCGTGTCGACACACCGCCCTCCACTCCCGCGCGCAACGGCCGTCGACACGAACGAAACAGCTGATCCGGCCGCCTATGCCCACACGCCTTGCCTCGGAAACCCCAACGCCGCCGCAAACAAACACACAGAGCCAAACCACGCAAGCAAATAATCACCGCCTCTCGCACAACAACACACAGCCCGCCATCTCCGTCGCGATCGATACAAAGACACACAATAACAAACACACAAACGAAGCAGCTCCACACACAGCCAGCCACATGACACGTTTCCTTTCCTTCTCCCCTCCCAGTCACATCACGTCGCTCAAACGGAAAGAAAGAAACAAACAAACAAACAACACAGCGCACACACGCAGCAACAACAACACAGACTCTTTCGCACTTTTCAACTTCCGAACAGTGTGGTGGCCCTGAAAAGGGCCGTTTTCTAGTCTCTCCCACCCACAAGCACGGCCGCGGGAAGGCCAGCGCCCGCTGCGACGCAGCCTAACCGCCGAAACCGTACAGGGTGCGCCCCTGCCTCTTCAGGGCGTACACCACGTCCATGGCCGTCACAGTCTTGCGCTTGGCGTGCTCAGTGTACGTCACCGCGTCGCGGATCACGTTCTCCAGGAACACCTTCAGCACCCCGCGGGTCTCCTCGTAGATCAGACCAGAGATGCGCTTCACGCCGCCCCTGCGAGCCAGGCGGCGGATGGCGGGCTTCGTGATGCCCTGGATGTTGTCGCGCAACACCTTGCGGTGCCGCTTGGCGCCACCCTTGCCGAGCCCCTTTCCTCCCTTGCCGCGGCCTGTCATCCTTCCTTCCTCGGGCAAAGCAAAACGTGCACAAACAGCAGCTGCAGCGGCTGGCGAGTCGGCTACGGTCTGCGCCCAGCGCGCCCGCCGCCCCCCTATATAGACTCTGGCCCGCCCTCCCCCCCACCACGCGCAACCGAGGGCATATAAGCGCAGCACGGAGGCGCGCGGGCCCGTTGTCAAGGCAGCACCGGACGCCGCGCCGCACCTAACCTCCACGCACGCCGCTCCGCTACCGCTACCGCTACCGCCATGGCCCGCACAAAGCAAACGGCCCGCAAGTCCACCGGCGGAAAGGCGCCGCGCAAACAGCTCGCCACCAAGGCGGCGAGGAAGAGCGCGCCCGCCACCGGAGGCGTCAAGAAGCCCCACCGCTACAGGCCGGGCACCGTCGCCCTGCGAGAAATCAGGCGCTACCAGAAGAGCACAGAGCTGCTCATCCGCAAGCTGCCATTCCAGCGCCTAGTGCGCGAGATCGCCCAGGACTTCAAGACCGACCTGCGCTTCCAGAGCTCCGCAGTCATGGCCCTGCAGGAGGCCAGCGAGGCCTACCTCGTCGGCCTCTTCGAAGACACCAACCTGTGCGCAATCCACGCCAAGCGCGTCACCATCATGCCCAAGGACATCCAGCTCGCGCGCCGCATCCGCGGCGAGCGCGCCTAAACCGCGCCGCGGCACCGCACCGCACAAACAAAAACGGCCCTTTTCAGGGCCACTAACATCTCTCCGTCGCGAGCAAACTTTGTCGGTCGCCTGCCTCTCGCCCCGCAACCCAAAAACAAAAACCACCACTTCCCGTCCGTCCGCCACACCCGCTCACTCTGCCTGCCTGCTAGCAGCGCGCAACAATCACACATCATCCCTCCCCGGCGCTCAAAGCGCACAATACCCAACGGCCGACGTCACACCGCACGGGTGGGTGGGTGGCTGGCTGGCTGGCCGGCCGCCCGCCGCTTTCGTTTCGAAAACAAAAAAAACCCGCACTCCACTCCGACGGCCAACGGCCAGGCAGGCGCGCTCGCTCGCTCGCTCTACACGCCACCGAAATCCCCGCCGACTCCTTCCACATCTCAACGTGCCCCCCGTTGCAAAACATAACACACACAAAGGAACAAAACAAAACACAGACCAGACACGACTAGACAAGACAGACATCCGAGAAGAACGAACGCAGGCAAGCCAACCAACGTATTCAAACAAAACAACGTGACAGAAAACCAACCGTCGGCCGCCGCCACAAACACGGCGACAATCAACCACGACAACAACAACACCGCTTACCGCTACCGCCGCCCACACCCGCCACCGACCCCCGCAATCCAACCACCACGGCACGCAAACAGCATCCCCACGGGCATACAGAAACGCCAGACAGACACCCACACCAAACGCAACACGACAATCAAAACCTTCCCCGACGTGCTTTGATGGCCCTGAGAAGGGCCGTTTTGGGCCGCGCGTCTCTTGCGCGCCACTAGACGACGACGGGGGGTGGGGACGACGGAGTCAAGCGCCAAACCCTTCCTTTCCCATCTCTTTCTCCTCTACTCTACTTCTTCTTCTTGGGCGAAGCCTTCGCCTTAGACGGCGTCGTCGCCTTCTTCGGGCGCGGCGCCTTCGGCTTCTTCGTCGGAACCTTGGCGGCCTTCTTCGCCTTCGACGGCGACTTGGCCTTGGCCGGCTTGGCCGCAGCCGCCTTCTTCGCACCCGCGGGAGCGGCCGACGCCGCAGACGCCTTCTTGGCGGCGCCCGCCTTCCGACCGGTCGCCGCCTTCACGCCACCAGCCTTCTTTGCGCCGGCCGCACGGGCGCCCTTCTTCTCCTTGCTGGCCGGAGCGGCGCGCTTCTTCTTGGCACCGCCAGCACGAGCCTTGCCGCCCTCGGCCGCCCCCCCGCCGCCGGCGCCGGCAAGCTTGAACGAGCCGGACGCGCCCTTCCCCTTCGTCTGCACCAGCTCGCCCGCCACGACGGCCGACTTGAGGTACTTCTTGATAAACGGCGCCAGCTTCTCCGCGTCCAGCTTGTAGTGCGCGGCTATGTACTTCTTGATCGCCTGCAGCGACGACCCGCCGCGCTCCTTCAGACTCTTGATGGCGGTCGTCACCATCTCAGAGGTGCGCGGGTGCGCAGGCTTGGCGCGCGGCTTCTTCGCAGACGACGCAGACTTGGCCTTCTTCGTAGTGCCGGTGGCGGCGGGTGCCGCAGCAGTCTCGTTCGTAGCCGCCTGATCTGCCATTTCGACGACGCGCGTAACACACAGCGAGAGCGAGCGGGACGGCAGGCACGCAAGCACAGCACAGCAGCAGAGCAGAGAATCACAAGGCCCAGCCAGTGTCGCGGGCGGGCGCGGACGGCCGAGAGAGCGGCCGCCACTCTGCGCGCCGCCGCGCCGCGCCTCCCGCGCTTGCTACCGCCCAACGTCCGACAGCCTGTGCGGAGCAGCCCCAAACCTGCGCCACAACCGCCCGCGCCTTTCAAACCACCGAGGATGGGGCTACACACAGCCACACCACAGTCGCCAACCAGTCGCCACGGCAGCGCCGCAAACCACGGCCAAACTGCAGCTACCGCGCGCTACAGCCTGGGTCGGCCCGCCGAGAATCGCCGCCCCCGCCCAAATGCCGCCCCCACAGCCCCAGCCGACGACCCGCCACAATGGCCAAACCTTCGGCAAAACTCCCACACCGTCGCCGCGGCAGCCCGGCCAGCGCGGCCGGCGCCACAGCCACACAAGCCGAGGCGTGCGGCGATGACGGCCGTGCAAACGCGCCTCCGCCGCCCCATCGCCTTCCGTCGCCCTCCCGCCGTTTCCCGATCGGCCCGCAGCCGTCGGGCCACATCGCGCGCCGTCCTCCTCCTCTCGCCCGCCAACATTCACAGCCGTTTCTCAACAATTGCCCGCCGCAAACGGACGCCGCCTGCGCAACAGGCGCCGCCGCCCCTCGCCGCTTCCCACCCACAACCCCTCGACCGAGGCAAACCGCAATCCGAATCTACAGACCAACCCAATCTGCCGTCAAGCACACACGACAGCCGACCTTACACGTTACGCGTTACACATTACGTTTACACGTCTACGTTAGGTTAGGTTAGGTGGACGTGGGTTAGGTTAAGGGGACTTGGGTTAGGTTAAGCGTCAAACCTAGGTTAAGCATTCAAACACGTCAGGCGTCAGAGGTTAGGTTAGGTTAGGTTAGGTTACACGTTAGGTTAGGTTAAGGGGTCAGTGCTAGGTTAAGAAGCGTCAAACGTAGGTTAAAAAAGCGTTCAAACGTGAGGCGTGAGCCGGACAGCTTACCTTACGTAGACGTTAGGGGCTCACAGGCTGAGCTCACCTCGCCACACCACAGGTTAGGTTCGGTTCGGTTCGGTTCGGTTCGGTTCGCTCGGCTCAGCGTAAAGCGCCGAGGTCAGGGTTACGTTCGTTCACCTTCGGGCGCCACACTTTCGGTTGAAAGGTCGCGACGGGACGACGTCGGCAGGCACGCCGCAAACGAACAAAAACGTACAGACGGGGGAGCAGCACGACCACGACCAGACACCGAGCGCGAACGAGACACACGCGAACCACCCCCACCGGCCAAAGGGCACCACACAACAACCCCCCAGAGCACCACGTGTCGACACCAGAGCAACCCGCCGCTCACGCGACAGACATGGCTGGCACCGAAGGGCAACCGCCCGCAACTGCGCTTTCCGCGCCGGCCCGGATGCACGTCGTGCTACAACAACACCACTACCGTACACAGCCGCTGTTCACAACATCACTATCAATGGCGCGCCCGCGGCTCGCCGCCGTCGCAGTCGCAGCCCCAACGCCAGCACTTTTGCACCACCATTCACACGCACCGCAACACAGCTCGCCGACACAGCCGAACAAAACAAACACCACACAACAACAGCAACAACGCCGCCGCCTCTACTTGTGCCGGCGACCCACCCCGCCGATGGCGCACCTTTCGCCAGCCGGCAATCGACACACACGCACGCACCCACCCACCGGGGCCCAGTGCAAAAAAAAAAAAACACAAAAACAAAAAAACAAAACAACACAAACGACACGGGAAGCGCACACCGCCACTTCGCGCGCACGCCACCAACCAGTCGTCGTCTCAAAATAACAAACACAAACAAAATAAACTAACAACTAGGGCAACACAAAACAAAAACGCCTCGCACGAACCGCCCACAAAAAGGACAAGCACACGCACAGCCTCTGCTGACGACCACGACGCAGCGGCACGCTGCTCCTGTCCCGCGCCCCGCGCCCCGCGCCCCACTCGATTCACAACTCACGCGACACCGTCAACGACGGGCTCGCTTCCCGCAACCTACCACCTTTCCGCCACGACGCACAGCCCCAGCCCCACCCGACGACTGCACTTTCACCACCGCCTCCCCCTTCCCCCCCAAAACACACACACACACACAGCCAGCCAAAAACGCACTCGCGACCCACACATGCACGTGCATCGGCACACGCCAACCAGTCAACGTCGACAACCACACGCAAGGCTCGAAACGAAAACGAAACCGGCGTCCTTCCACGTTGCCATCAAGCTACGCGACACAAGACACAAGGAACCAACACAACAGCCGGCCCCACTAATTCCCACTCTCACGCCGCAAAAAGCACACCGAAACCGCCAAACACGCACGCACATTCCCCTTCGCACTGACACCACCGACCGGCTCGCTACCACACACCCTCTCGGCAGCCGTTTCACGCCAATTCGCCACACAGTCGACAAGCGCCCGCCCTGTACGGCACACGCAACGACGCAGCGCAGCAAAGGGCGCCCGCAACACATACCTCTCCGCCGCCCGACGCGCCAACCGCCACACCACACCGCCAGCCACTCGCAAATTGTGCACTGCCACCAGCCACACGTCCAACACGCCGCGCCGCCTCCGGCCACCCGCCAGGGGGCGCTCACGTCCGCGACAACAGCGCGGCCCGCCGGGCCGGGCCGAACCGAACCGAGCCGCCGCTGCTCTGCACTCGGCACGGCCACACCCTGCTGCAGACCGGGCTCGTCCCTCTGTACGCGTCTGCCTGCGCATCAACACAACACGACCTTTTTTTTTTTTTTTTTCTCCTCTCTCTACCGCCATCCCTTCTTCTCGCGTTTTACCCGTTGTTGCAGCAGCGGCGCACACCTACACATCCACAGCCCCAGCCGAGCCGGCCTCACCTCAGGGCCCGCCGCCAGCGTCTCCTCCTCGGGCACAGGTGCGGTGCTGTGGCCGCCCATCCAACCGCATTGCTGGCCGTCCAGCCACCAGGCGTTCCCACTGCCGCGAGCCACGCCGCGCACCGACCCTGCTGCAGAAAACGAAGCATAGCCAGAGACCGACCGATACACAAAGCAAGCCGTCGCCTCGCCTCTTGTCCTTCCTGCCTTCCTTCCGCCCCCGCCCTTCTCACACCACCGCCTCTCCACTTTCGCCCCCCCCTCCTTTTTTTTTTTTGTTTTCTTCTTTCTTTCTTTCTTTGGCCCTCTCTCCTTCCCGCCATGGCGGTTACGGCACCGCCTGCAGCGGCAGATTTTTTGCGCCCACACGCCTACTCCTACCACCATTAACCTTGCCCTGCCCTGCCCTGCCCTGCCCTGCCCTGCCCATCAACGTCGCAGTCGAACCGACGCTTGCCAACACACTGCCCACGTTCCTTTCTCTTTTCGGCCTACGCCCATTACGCGCCGCCGCCACAGCGCCTTCCCTTCCCACAACACACCGACGTCATCACACGCACCCAAAACAGGGGCCACGACCGTGTTCCTCGCCCACTCCCATCCCGCACGGTACGCACATTCCCAACTACTACCGCGCACCCTCCCTTTCCAATCTGTGTGTGTCTCTCTGTGTCTGTGTCCTGTCCGCGCGTGACGCCTCTCAACATCCGCCGTCCCCCGTCCCGTTTTCGCCCCCATGCCGTCGTCGCGCCGCCTCCGCCCCTGTCCGCCCCGCACCACACCATACACCGCTGCTTGTCCCGGCCGTTGCCACCAAAGGCGCCGACCGCAAACGCGCCACGCCGCAGCCCCCGTGCGTCTCGCGCTCGCTTGCATCTCCGTGCCGACGCTGCCTCTCTTCCCGCTCGCACTCGACCTCGACAACACAGTCTTTGGCTCCGCCACTGCGTGTTCCGGTGGTACGCACGCTGCAACACGTATGTATTCATTACCAGAGCGATGGCGAGGCATGACAGCATCTCTGTCTGACCAGAGAGTTCTTTATCGCTGCTAGTCGGCGCTTGGACCGCGCCAGACGACAGTAGTGGCACGCACCGGGTCGCCAGGAACAGTTGTTATATATATATATTGTAGCGCGAGTCGGGAGAGGTAGTAGTCGGTCGACAGTAGTAGCGGGTGGACGGTTGTACTGAGCGGGCGTCGGCGGCGTGCTCTGCTCGTCTCGCGACTCTGGTCACGGTTCGGGACGATGTATAGTCTATTGTGTTATAATCAAAAGGTGGTGTGACGCTGCATTGCGCAAATCTGATAACGTATGTTCATTGTACTTATTTTGTTCAACAACAAAAGCCC